>NC_090922.1:373538258-373842147 GCF_040938575.1 Ambystoma mexicanum
CCTCTGAGTGCATACTTCATTCCTTCCTGGTATGCACCCTAGACTTCTGAATGCTCCCAGAAGTTGGATAGCAAACCTCACGCTGGAATCCGAGGACCAGAGTTCGGGTTTTTACAAATCCCGGACCGTGAGAAAGAAGACATCGCAAGCAAACAACAAAAGCAGGTGAGAAGGGGAGAGACTTGTGACAGTGTCATCATCGACCTCACCATTCTTGTTGATCTTAAGTTTGCAGCTTCCTGTGCTAACAAGTCTATCTCCTCCTCTTCCAACATTTATGTATTAATTTTCCAAAAATGTGAGTGTTTGCTCGTGTAATTCAGCGAAATCATCAATTTAATTTGGGCATGGTCAGAAAGGATTATACTCTCAAACTCAGCTGAGATGAAATTCCAGGCAATAAACCCAGCTGTCAGAATATTATCATTGCAAGAATAAACCTTGTGAGCCCTGGAGTAAAAATTGTACTCTCTCCCATCTGAGTGTTCTGGTCTCCAAACTTGTAACAGGTTTAATTCTGAGATCATGAGCCTCAGGGCTTCCCTTTTCCCTTTCTTGTCTCTATGAAGCCCGATACTGCAATGGTCCAAATAGCGTTTCAAGACCTCTTTGAAATCCCCACCCAATAGTATATCTTCTATACCTATATGTTGTAAATGCTAACCGACCTAACCAAAAATCTTCAAATCCCTGCATGTGAGGCATACATGCAGTATACCACAATGGTGGACCCATGCAACTTTAACACAACAGATACTATTGTCTCATCTGAATCTCTATGAGAGGAAACAACTATCCCAGGAACATGTTTCTTCATTAAAATCAACACACCCCTGCAACTGGAGGAGTAAGAGGAATGACTCACCTTACCCACCCAGTCCTTAGTCATTTTCTGAGCCTTACTATCAGTCAAAGGTCTCCTGCAACAGTACTGATAGCATGAATATGCATCAGGTGAGATTGATTTTTTCCCCTTTTTATCGGGCTGTTCACACCACTCACAATACAACCGATATATTATCTTTCAATGCAGAACTTCCACTCATTCTGCACCACACTTGGAGAGATTAGAAGAACCCTGATAGGGGAAGTGAATAGAATAAGAATAAAAAAAGAAAAAAACACAACATAAAAATGTCAATGGCGCTAGAACCAACCACAAACCTATGTTGATAAACCTTCCTAAAAGCAACCCTCCTATAGCCTGTGAACAAAAAATCGAATACTTAAAAGAATGCTTAGTTACGCCCACCCCAAACAAAAAAAGGGATGAAAGATAATCCCTCATAACATATTGCATCAAGTGATTCAAAACCAAACCCAATCCATATGCAATCATGTGCTGTTATTTTATTTACTTATTTTATTTTTATTTTATTGTTTTATTGTGATGCATACACATTAATGAGAACTGTTTACTCCATAAAATATGGGCCTCATTACACGGTAGGCGGTGGACCAAGGTGCTATTAGCACCTTGGTCCATGCCGGTAAAATACCGGCACCGCCTTGGCGGAAAGGGGATTTACCGCCCCATTCCAAGGTTGGAGGGGCGGTAAATCCCCTTTCCGCCATTGCCCTTCCCCATTCCCATTTCTGCCCCATAGGGCTCTATGGGAATGGGGAAGGCGCTAATTACGGCACCGCAATTTTGCGGTGCCGTAATTAGCTCCGAGGTCCCTTAGCGGGTTGGATATTAACGCCTGCAAGAAGCAGGCGTTAAATCCTCCAACCCGCAAAGGGTCCTCGTAGTACGGCGGTAAGGGTTAACTGTCACCGTTGCCATTAACGGTGACCGTTAACCCTTACCGCCGTCCGTGTAATGAGGCCCTATGATTCAAAAATACATATTTTTTAACTGAAATCGTAGTATGATGCCATTGTATCTCTAGTACAAAATCCACTCACACTCTTTGTACTTTTGGGAGCTACCTTTAAGCTGTCCCGGTCATTATTCAGTGCACTGAATAAAGCTGGGTTTTACCATGCACTTATAGTACTCCATAGTAGAGTATTGTTTTTATGCTAGTGTGGCAATTTGGGCCCCCATCTCCATTTGGTAGCAGAGGTTGGTCCTATCGTTTTTTCCGGACTATCGAGAATTCCTTGCCGTTCCCCTTTTCAGGGAGGGTGGCTTGTGAAGAGTGGAAGAAACGTGCATCTAAGAAGAGAGGTTGGCAGGTACCCCTGTTGATAATAAGGCCTGCCCTGTATCGCAGGCTGTCATGCTGGATGCAGAGGGTGAAGCAGGCAGATAAAGGCGACTCAACGCAGAAGACCCTCAGGGGATCCTTGGATGTGAGTACAAAATGTGCACAGCAAAACGTAACATGTAGTGTTTTGTGTATTTAGTGTTTTGTGTATTTTCAATTATGAGATATAAAGATAGAGAAAACTTTGGGTTACAACATCTGTACAGTAAGCCCCTTTGTAGGGGCAAAGAAATAAGAGAAGAATCCCTGCATATATGATTGGGAAGACAGCTGTACATGCATTTATGTTAATGATTATTGCACCATTTTTTGTTGTTGTTATGGTATAGTGTAGGGTAACAGAGGTGTATTATTGTGTTAAGTAGAAGAGTACATTTGTGTTGTTGATAAGGAGAAGTGGATTGTGGTGTGAGCAGCGGTTTATTGGTGCTGCTGAAGAGATGGTTTTTGACCACATGGGCTAGACATGGGTGTGTTAGTGTTGTAGAAAACATAGTAGCGGAGGGGTAGGAAAAAGGAGAAATAAGGGTGAGTAAGTGTTGAAGTGGTGATGTTTAACTATTGGTAAATTGTATTCTTCAATTGCTGACGTGACAGACACTCCCACTGTTCATTTGTGTAAGTCATTCCCAGATACAACGATAAATACTTAACTGCTTAACTGCTGAGCTTTAATCAAGTATATACAAAAAGGACAATCATACTCGTCCTTAACACTTAACGGATTAAGTGCCATTTCCAGTCAGTTAAAGATACAGCCGGCAAGATGTTTATGCCTTGACCTCAACACAGTACTTATTTCATAGAGGTGCTGCAACACATGTGTACCTATTTACATGCCACATAAGGGAAACAAGTTGTGGAAAAGACTAAGTATACTCAAGCTGTGGAACATGTTCGAGGAAGTGGTACTAGAAGCAAGTAATAAAAACATTGGATGCTTAATCAGCATGACAAAGGTTGCACACTGCCCAGAACTCCTCCTCCTCCTCATCTGACCAGTGTTCCGTCCTTGACTGTACAGGGACTATACCCATTAAAGGCCGCAGCAGTGTATTCAAACGCCAAATATTTGCCAAATATTTGTGTATGGTGATGACAACAGTATAAAAGTGGACAAAGTGATTAAGCAATTACCATTGTTGCTGCAGGTAGAATATGACATGCTGCATAGTTTGCAAGAGAAGCTAACAGAAGCAGAGGAGGAAGGTCAAGGAGCAAAGGGCATGCAGGGAGAAGGGATGGGAAAACAATTGTGTCATTTAAATGGATAGGAAGGCAAATAATACTTACACTCAATGGAAAAGGCATAAACAATTCTTTTATTTTCTTCTTTTTTTTCGTGTTTTAAGTAATTTTTTTATTACGGTTCATTGGCATATAAGGCTTATATGATACATACAAGAACTAGAAAAATGCAAATATATAATCGGAAAAGTAATTCCTCTAAAACAGATTGATATGATCTAGCATGCAATATCCAAATGCATAGAATACAAATTTAAAATAAACGTATAGATGTATACAATATATGTCATAACATTTAACAGACAGGACACACAAGACAAACATGAACAGAAAAGAGGGGCGAGGATATTGTTCATCAAAGTGTAAACCGGCAACAGATTAATATGTTTCACTAAGGACTAGAAGTTGCATTTTCTAAGTGTTCAACAAATGACTGCCATTTCAATTCATGCTTACACTGCAAAAAAGGGGACGTAGCATTACATTTCTCCATTCTCTGAATGTTACACACAGAGTGGCACCATAATTTAAAGTGCAGGCACTTGAGATCTTTCCAGTTGGAGGTGATGATTTGGATAGCTATTGCAATAAAGAGATCAAACAGATGGCCTTTATGTTTATCAATAGCAGGCTGACCAGCTGAACTGCCAAGGTAAAGAAAGGAGAGGCAGAACTCATGTTGCATATGAAAAATGGATGTAAGTGTTCGCCAAACCATTCTCCAGAACATTTTAACAATATGTTTGAAAGAGCCTTGCATACAAAGACCGCTCCAACAATTATCATCCTGCAGAACTCCACCTTTAAAGGGAATTAGTGGAGTGATAAAGGCGCGGTGATGGAAGAAGTACATAGTCTGGGTTGTACTTGCCAAAACAATAGCTTTAGATATATTCCTCCATACATATGGCCACATTTGTCGAGCATCAGTTAGGGAGCAATCTTGTTTCAAAGACAGTTGACATTTCCAAGGATTTATATCACCTGACATGGATATAAGATTCTTATAAAACATTGAGGCTGTGAAATTTTGGTTAGACATATGCTGCAATTTGTCAACTTGATAAACATTAGCTGCGTACATTAACACATCATCATTTACCACAATTTCATCAATCAAATTTAAATATTTGCGCATAAAAAACATTGGTAAATGATATTTGGTTGCCTTCTCATTAAATGTGAGTGGTGTCCCCTGAACAAAGAGCTGTCCCACATATTTAATACACAGGGCCTGATCACGACTTTGGCGGTAAGGCCGGCTGTATTACCACCCTTTTATTAGCCCTACCGCCGAACTCCCCGGCGCTAATAGCGCCGGATCACGAGTTTGGCAGTAATGTAATTCCCCATTCCCCATTGAGCCCATTCGGGAATGCCCCATTCCCCATTAGGCTCAATGGGGAAAATTTGCGCTCTTACCGCCGGTGGATTTCCCGCCGGCGGTAATAGCACGAATATTCAGCGGATTTCCCCCCAGCCAAGAGCTGGGGCGAAATCCACCGAAGTCCTGATTTGGCAGACCCTTAAATCCGGCGGTAATAGCGCGACCGCCGTATTTAAGGGTTACCGCCAAAGTCGTGATGAGGCCCACAGCGAGAGCAATGGTTTCCAACAAATAATTCTTTTATTGACTTTTATCAGAGGATTCATCCAAATATATTGTGATACCAACTGAGACATTTTAGAAATAGATGGGAATAAATATGATCTAAAATATACAGCAGTGATATCCTATTACTGATGAAGAATCTATTGTTTCCTTTAATATATGGGCAATCTGTACCGATATGGGGGAAAACCATTGCTCTCACTAAAAGATGCCAATTAGGTGGATGTGGATTTGTGGGGATAAACCACAATTGGGCTTGGCGCAAAACAAATGCCATATGGTATTTTTTTAAATCTGGAACACCAACTCCACCGTTTGCTCTAGGAGCTTTAAGTTTACATAATGATATTCTACATTTCTTTTTTTCCCCAGAGAAATTTAAGAATGCAAGTGTTGAAGAATTTAAAGAACGGTCTAGGAAAGGAACTAGCCTACCCCACCATGATAGATAAAGAGGGGACCATGAACTAGTGAGCTCTTTAGCTCTAGCCAGGACATTTGCAGTATTTTGTTTCATAATATCCTTAATAGAGGAAGCGATATAGATACCTAGATATTTAATACCTGCGGGAAACCATTTCATCCCTAAACTTGAGCAGTGATGCTTGGTACAGTGTATGTTTAATGGCAGATTTCCAATTTATTGGTGCTGAGTTTATACCCAGAAGCTAAAGAAAATTGTGTGATAATGTGAAGTAAATGATTCAGACATGAGTCAGTTATGTTCGCAGCAGTAAAATATAATCGGCGTATGCTGCGGTCTTAATCAGAATATCCCCATATTTAATACCAGGTATATTTTCTTCTTGTCTGATGGCCTCAAGGAATGGTTCCAGTGCAAGAATGAAAAGGATGGGGGAAAGGGGACAGCCTTGGCGGGTACTTCTGTTAAGAGAAAAGGAAGAGGACATGTGACCATTTACATAAACTGCTGTTTTGGGATTGGAGTACAATACTTTAACCATAGAAATAAAAGAATCAGGAATGCCAAGCCATTTAAGAGCCATAAACATATATTTCCACTCCACCCTATCAAAGAGCTTTTTCTGCGTTGAGTGTTATAGTCGCATATGGATTAGTAGATTTCTGAATAATAACAAGTATATTAGTGAATAGTCTAATATTAGCTGATGACAACCGCTGTTTGACATAACCTCTACCTGATCGTTTTTAATTATATTTGGACGAAAAGGTTTAAGTCTATTAGCTAGGATTTTAGCGAAGATTTTACAATCTGTATTAATTAGAGATATGGGTCTACAGTTTTGGACCAATTTATGATCTTTGTTGGGTTTAGGGAACACAATAAGCTTGACTTTAGAAAAGGACCGTATGGATTTTTCATTGGAGATGAAGGAAGTATACAGTTCATTAAGCTTGGGTACCAATATATCATTAAAGTGAGCAAAGAAGTCAATTGGAAATCCATCTGGGCCGGGAGCTTTCCCTTTTTTAAGGTCTTTCATATGTTATATATTTCAGTTGCACGTATGGGAGTATTTAATGTTTGGAAGTTAGTGTTAACATACGAGTCATGGTGTATATGTCTAAGGAAGTCTGAAGGATGAGTTCTCTTTGGTAATACTTCAGAGGAACATAATTCTTTGAGATTAGCAGCTAGTGATTTGCTAGATTTATTAGAAAACTGATATTTTTTTGATTTGTAATTAAGGAGATTCGCACATGAATACTGTATAGCCAAGTTATTGCACTGAATCCTGAGTTTAGTTATTTTTGGAAGAATTAAATCAGAGTTGGTGCGTGTGTATTCAGATTCTAGATATTATATTGTTCTGAGAATATCTTCCCTTTTGTGTTTAACGTTTTTCCTTTTAATAGCTGTGTAAGGTATAATGTGACCTCTTAGTACATCTTTATAGCAGTCCCAGTTGTTGTCAATGGATGTGTCTACGCTAAGGTTTTCGGAGAAGTAATGGGCATTCTGTTGCTGAATACATTTGGTAAATTGTTCATCTTTCAGAAGGGCAGAGTTAAATCTCCATCTATTATGTTGATGTACATTGTGTGGGTTGGATAATTGAATGTGTATAGGAGCATGGTCTGACAAGGTTATAGGTTCTATTTTAGCATCTACCAAGAGATTTGTCATGGATTTGGAAATAAAAACATAATCAATTCTTGAAAAAGAGTTGTGTGGAGGGGAGTAAAAGGTATATTCCCTATCGACAGTATGAACCAAATGCCATGAATCGGTAAGGCCTAATTCGGAACCAAAGTTGGCAAATTGCATGTGAGAATTCGTTTTATTAAAGTGTACATTTGATTTCTGGAGAAAAAAGGGGGGGTGGACCACAAACTTCCTCCTGCTCCTATTGCTCTGCTGACTAGTAATAGTTGCTAGCTAATGTCACTATAAACCACACAAATTCGTATCAGAAACAACCCTGTTTCTTGTTCAACACAAAATATATTTATTCCAAAAAGTGCATACATATAGGTGAAGACTCTGGTTGACTATACATACTTATTCATACATAAATAAAATATACCAAATCTACATAGTACACAATGACATTCAATCTGGGTTACTTCATTATTGGCCTATGTTGTTATGCCATCACGTTTTTCATACCCTACTATCTCTTTTTGGAAAGTCTGGTAGCTATATAGACCTCACTTTTGGAGCAGTGTCTTACTGCAGTGTACGTGAAGAACAGACAGAATCACATACATTCTTATTGCCTGGAATCTACTAGACTCAGATTATTCACGATAGTCATACTTCTCAATTGTGTTTGTTATATTTTCTGAGAGTTTTGTGCTGTCTCTGTGGAGGTGATATGGTGACTATGGAGGTGATATGGGACTAGAATCACTAACCTGATTAGATGGTTGCCGTCCCTCTTGGCTTGTCTTTCGTTTGCCCTCGTCACTTGCAGGGAGACTAGGATTATCATGGCTACTTGGCAGTTTTAGTAGCACTAGGAGGAACAAAAGGATGCATTTTGAATATAGTTAGCACCTTTTAATCTAAGATTGCATCTAGCATTATTCACGTATTCAAACAGGACTCTCCGGGTTATTATTATTATACACTGTTATTGTAATGGCACTCTGAATTTATCACTTTGGAGAAGTACCTTATTTAGTTCCTCTCAATTTATTTGTGTCTTTTTGATTCCTTCGCAGGCTTCGATGGGCGCTGTATGTGATTCAGGGCGCAGTAGCCATCTTGGATAGGGGACGTTATCAAGGGGATGTAGTCTGTTTTTAGTTATAATTACTCTCTATCTTTCGGTATGTATTAGCGGCAGAATTGGGTAGTCGCTGTTGGCGTTAAACGGACGTCACAAATTGATCTAAGGCAGTTGGCATCCTATTATTGATCACAATGTTACCTAGTTGTTAAATGTTATTACTTTTATAGTAATTTTTTTTAAAAAAACAACATATCAAGATATTGACAATTAAAAGTTCAACGGCTACTCTTTTTGTAATGGGCCATTATGATTTGGGAAATTCTTCCTGTTGTCATGTGTAAATGCCTTACGAAGCATTCATCTGGGTATCACCTAGTAGTACTTTTTTGATGTCTCTAGAGCTATGTGCCTTTGTGGTAGCTCTGGAAATATGCAGGTGGAACTCGATGGACAGTGACAGATCCTTATACCCCAAACTTCTATTGTCTTACAAAAATACACAAGACCCTAATTAAACCCCCGGGATGACAAATTGTAGCTGGTATTAATTCCATTCTAGTACCGCTCTCTAAATTCGCCGATCACTACTTGAAAAACTATGTCACCAAAATGGAATTGTATCTTAAGGACACAAAAGAGGTTATTAAACACTACGAAAACCGTCCTACAACATTGACACACGAGTTTCTAATAACCCTACATATCGTGTTGTTGTATACTAGCATACCTCAACAAGAAACTATTGAAACCCTTGAAGAAATCTTGTTAACACGGCTAGATGACGACCCAGTACCAATGTCATTCATACTTTGGTGCATAGAAGTTTCACTAACAAAAAACTTTTTTGAATTCCAAGGCCAGTTCTATCAACAAATAGAAGGAACGGCCATGGGAGCCACAATGGCTCCTAGTGTGGCGAATGTATATGTCGAATTTTTTGAAAAAAAACATATTTATACTAACAACCCATTCGAAAAGCATTTACAATCATGGGCGAGGTATCTAGACGATATTATAGTCATCTGGAAAGGGACAGAAGAAGAAGGTAACAGTTTCTTGATATGGCTGAATCAACTTAATCGCCATTTGCAATTCACCTTGACGATTAAAAGAGAGGAGATACATTTCCTAGACCTGACAATTTTCCACCAACAAGGTGCACTACTAGTTAGACCTTACCACAAAACAACAGATACAAACTCCCTCCTTCACTATCAGAGTCATCATGTGAAACACCTTAAAGACAATTTGCCCTACGGACAATTTTTATGGTCAAAAAGAAATAGCAGCATCAAGGAAGCTTATGAAGATGAAGCAAGAACTCTCTCTAAAAAATTGAAAGAGATAAAATATCCTAAAAAACGTATAAGAAAGGCAGCCAAAAGAGCTTACAATAATAACCGTGAAGCACTATTAGAGGACAAGGTTAAAAAACAAGCAGAAGAAAGAATAGTGAGTGTGAATACATTCACTAATCTAAGCCTATCCATCACTAATATAGTGCAAATACATTGGAAGATCTTTGAACAATCTACTAACAAACTTCCCTGTCCTTTTTTTACCTATAGAAAATCTACCACTATAGGAAATATGGTTAATATCAGTAAATTCAGAGGCAAACAACTAGAGCCAGAAAATGTAACTAAAACCTGGGGGCTGAGCCCAGTAACTGGTCATTATCCCTGCGGATCGTGCTCGGTGTGTACATTTACCCAAAAATCCAAAGAAATCGAGATAGGGTTAACAACACCTTGGAAACAGTTGCAACTTTCTAATTGCAACTCTGAGTTCGTTATTTACATGATCACATGCCCATGTGGCCTAAACTACATAGGGTAAACAATTCGAAAAATAAAAACTCTAATTATAGAACATAGGAGCTGCATACAAAACAAAACCCTCATGGCCCCTATGGTAAAACATTTTTTGGAATACAATCATTCGAGCGAAGACTTAAAATGGGCAGTCCTGTTAACTATAAAAGGGAATGACACAACTAAAAAGAAAAAAATGCTGTTAGAAAAAGAACAGAGATTTATCTTCCAGACTAAAAGTGACCAAATAGACCTCAATAAAACCATAGAGTGGCACAAAATCTAATTTCAAGACCATATTCTGATAGCTCATTAATAATAAAGGCCTTTTTGACTATCGATTCACATTCCGCGGGAGATGTGGAAAAACCTAACATTTAGCGCTAGAAAAGATCACGTGACCTGGGGCTAACCCCTAATACATATCAAAGTGGACACTATATTCGACCTTTCACTGTCCATCGAGTTCCACCTGCATATTTCCAGAGCTACCACAAAGGCACATAGCTCTAGAGACATCAAAAAAGTACTACTAGGTGATAACCAGTTAAATGCTTCGTAAGGCATTTACACATGACAAAGGGAAGAATTTCCCAAATCATAATGGCCTGTTACAAAAAGAGTAACCAGTGCACTTTTAATTGTCAATATCTTGATATGTTGTTTTTTTTAAAAAATGACTATAAAAGTAATAACATTTAACAACTAGGTGACATCGTGATCAATAATAGGATGTCAACTCCCTTAGAACAATTTGTGACGCCAACAGCGACTACGCAATTCCGCCGCTAATACATACCGGAACATAGAGAGTGAGTAATTATAACTAAAAACGGACTACGTCCCCTTGATAACGTCCCCTCTCCAACATGGCTACTGCGCCCTGAATCACATACAGCGCCTGGCGAAGCCCGCGAAGGAAGCAAAAAGACGCAAAGCAATTGGGAGGAACTAAATAAGGTAGTTCTCCAAAGTGAGAAATTCAGAGTGCCATTACAATAACAGTGTACAATAATAATAACCCAGAGAGTCATTTTTGAATATGTGAATAATGCTAGTTGCAATCTTAGATTAAAAGGTGCTAACTATATTCACAATGCATCCTTTTGTTCCTCCTAGTGCTACTAAAACTGCCAAGTAGCCACGATAATCCTAGTCCCCCTGCAAGTGAAGAGGGCAAACGAAAGACAAGCCAAGAGGGACGGCAACCACCTAAGCTACCTGCACTTTACACAAGGTGAGTCTAAAGGTAGCAAAAACTCCCTGTCCTTGGTTTTATTAACAGAAAAACGAACACAGACTAAAATTAGATCCTGTCCCCAGGTTTTTTTGTTTAGGCATTACACAGTGGCCTCCTACTCTACTTGGCGTAACAATGAGAACGATACACTGTATTAGAATTACAATGGATATTCATACAGAACAATTTCCATAGCGATACAGAGCCTCTATAAAAGAGGTAAGCGATTATGACACTCACTTCATGCGTTGTACTGTCAAAGCTGACCAATTATGTCAGTGAGTTAACTAATTAATGCAAATTAAATTTGCAGGTTGCTTTATACTCACCTTAGAGATATTAGCAGACCAAGAGGACCAAATCTTGCTTCATTCAGGAATCTACCTCCAAAAGAACAACTCGCTCCGACAAAACTAGGTAATTATCTAACCTAGCTCTGTCTGATAAAATGTAATTATCTGAGAAGAAACAAAAGCATTTATAGCTTACCTTTCCTTTATGTTTTTCTGGCCCATATCAACAGCTACAGAAAGAACATTGAAGTTCGATACCTAAAAATGTCAACAAGAATGATTATCATCTGAGATAGGCATCAATAGCACTTCTTGTTGCTTTTTTACTGTTACTATTTAGATACAGTGGCACAACTCCTGAAGAAAGTTCCTAAAATATTCAGAGAACTGAAACATGTCGAGTTTTTCTCCATCTAGATAAGCAATCACTAGATTGATGAAACATCTATCCCAATTTAGGGTCCCATGAGCAAGGCAAGGCAGCAACAGCTCCCTGCATTGTTCACTGAACCGAATATTTGACAATCACACAAACATTACTAGATTGCCTCATAGTCAATGGGCCTCATTACATGGATGGCGGAGAACCATGGCGCTACTAGCGCCCTGGTTCATGCCGGTAAAATACCGGCACCGCCTTGGCGGAAAGGGGAATTACCGCCCCATTCCAAGGTTGGCGGGGCGGTAATTCCCCCTTCCACCATTGCCCTTCCCCATTCCCATTTTTGCCCCATAGGGCTCAATGGGAATGGGGAAGGCGCTAATTACGGTACCGCAAATTGCGGTACCGTAATTAGCTCCCTGGGTCCCTTTGCGGGTTGGTTTTTAACGCCTGCAAAAAGCAGGCGTTAAATCCCACATCCCACAAAGGGACCTCGTAGTAAGGCGCTAAGGATTTACCGGTACCGGTATTTTACCGGTACCGGTATATCCTTACCGCCATCCGTGTAATGAGGCCCAATGTGTCACAACTGAAATGTCTTTTTCTTGACAGCGTTCTAATTGTTTTAGTATGCAAAGTGAATGGTAGTGACCCATCACTTTTTTAAGCTTTAAATGTGTTTTGCTATGAAATTGATTATTAATAAATGATGAAATATGTACTTTTTACAGCACTGATTTAATGGATGTTGACTGTAAGCTGTTGATAAGAGCTAACTACCTCCTTAGTCTGTAATATTTACTTTCCCGATAAAAGGTAGAGCTACTACTTAGGAAGTACAATTGGGTCTTTCCCCTTTGTGTATATTGATGACCTATTTTTCTACATTTGATTTCTGGTCAAAAAGGTGATCCATGATCTCATTACAGTCTCCACACACAATGAGGTTATTAGGACTAGATCTAAAGTTATGATTTCTTAATTGCATCAAAAAGTAGAGTCAGCATTGGTAGGGCCATATACATTTAAAATGTAGTATTCAGTATAATCAATAAGAAGCTTGACCAGAACCCATCTTGCCACCTAACCAGAAGAACTTTCTATTGGAGATGCTTATTGATCAGGGTAATAACTTAATTTTTCTTTCCAAATGCTGCACTCCAAAAGTCTTGCCCTACCCAAAGACGTTTCAGTTTAGCGGCTTCTGATTGTGAGAGGTGAGATTCCTGTAGACATGCTATGGACGGTTTGGCCATGGGAGATAATTTTCTGCGATTTGATAGGATTATGAAGTCCTTTAATACTCCATGAAGTTATGTTAAGTGTTATAGGGAGCCGTCAGGATATTATATACAAGCTCATAGTCTGTATTGACAGAATAAGGCAAGAATAGGCAAACAAGAGTAAAGGGGAAGACAAACAAAGTTAATATGGAATTTTGTAATACACATAAAAACCCAAAGATGATGATGAGAGTGGTGGCTAACTGGAAACAGCCATTCCAAACCATGTTGGAGTTGAAACAGTAAATAGTAGTGGTGGAGAGCCAGATCAGGAAGGGCTAACCCAATGGCCCCCTTTGGTGAGATTATCATGAGATAAACAACATTTCCAATACACAGTCCTCTTCATGTAGGTTGTCTTGATGTGTCAATTTCTTCTATTCTGTGGCTTTGGCTGAAGTTGAATGAAGTTACATAGATCGGACAGATTCTGGAATGTGAACATGTGGCTATTGAGGGTGACCTTTAGAGAAGCTGGATGGATGATTCCATATCTGACGTTTAGTTGCCTAAGAGCTGGCCTGAACGTCAAAAATGATTTTCTCCTTGCTGCATTGGCATTAGAAACATCTTGAAATATAAAGATCTTGGTGCCATCCCACACAAATTGCTTTCTTTGCTTTGCTTTGTCCATTATGAGAAGGACATGGGTATAATCCAGTAGGGCGAACATTAAAGTTCTTGGAGCATTACGAGACAGGGTTCTAGGACCTACACAATGAGCCATTTGGATGTTGAGTTGCAGAAGTGTAGGGAAATCTAAAAGGAGTGGAAGCATATGATATAGAAATTGAATGGGATCATCTTTTTCAATTCTCTCCGGAAGGCCCACAATACTTAGGTTATTCATCCTATTCCTATTTTCTAGATTTTCAGTTTGCTTCTGGAGATACAAAACCACATTTTCTAGAGCTGCCACTCTTCCTGTAAAGTCTTCCCCATCGCTAACCCTTCTTTCTACTTCATTTATTCTTGACTCAAATGTGGACCATTTATCATCTAGAATTTGCAGTTTGGCTGTTGTAGCTTCCATGAAAGGTTTGAGGGCTTTGATCTCCTCCAAAATGGCTTGCATAACCGGGTCCTGTAAGTCATCGCTAGGTGTGGGAGAGTCACTTTTCTGTGTCTTAGGAGCATTGTTAGTTGATGTTGAAGAGCCATCCTTGGGTGGTCCTTTTTTCGAGGTCATGTTAATGCTGAGTATGTACTACTGAAATGACACCAACTTTCTGCCACAAGCTAATAAATCAGGGGTCACAAAAGATGATGCGCCTTATTATAAAGTATGGCACATAATAAGAACTACCAATATCTTGTTTTAGAGTGAGCTTGCTACCTCCAGTTAGTAGTATTTGATATGATATGATATGATAGGCATTTATAACACACATATACACAAGTGTTTCAAGGTGTGACGAGGCAAGGGAGGGGGAACAGTGTGAAGACAAACAGCGATCCTACTAGGCAAGGTGTCATTCAGATCGTGCAAGTGCATGGGAGGGGAGGGGGAAAGTGCAAGGGAGAGGAGAAGGGGAGAGTGCAGTACACGGGGTATAGACTAATAACATAGTAAATATGGCTAGCTGGTGGCAAGTGTAAAGGTAAGTACAGACATCCGGTATCAAGTGCTGGTAGAGGGACTGAAGGGATACAGCGACAGTCCAGAGTGCTGGGGTTGCCAGGAAGGCATTGCAGGAGTGTGACTGGTGGTGGAGGGGTCCTGGGCTCGAGATCAGCGGGTGGTCAGGTAACCAATGCAGTTTCAGCCAGGGGTTCAGCAGGGTAGAGGAGGATAAAAAGCAGAATCAAAGAGAGTTTTGAGGTGCTTCCGGAACCGGAGATGGTTCTCCTCATGTTTCAGTGAGGCAGAGAGGCTGTCCCAGAGGGCGGCCCCAGCCAAAGAGAGGGATCTACCACCAACTCGTTGCTTGGAGACGCGACTGACCGTGAGGGAGTTGGAGGTGAATGAGCCAAGAGCTTGAGAAGGAAGATATTTAGAAAGAGAGAGTTCAAGGTATTGAGGCCCCAGCCCCCAGAAGGCCTTCTGGACAATGCAGCGGGTTTTGAACTTAATCCTTGCAACTACTGGGAGCCAGAACAGGGATTTGAGTCCTGGAGGGATACGATCCCTGGGCTTGAGGCCAAGAACAAATCTTGCAGTCCTTCAGAGTTAGAAAGAGGCTGTTGCCGCAGTCCAGCCTAGAGAGAACCAGAGCTCTGGAGACAGTGAGCTTCTGGGGGAAGGCGAAGAAAGAAAGGAAGGCTCCTATTAAGGGAGCCACATGATAACGCCTAATTTGCCTTTGCAATGACTCAGTAACTTTTCATTGTTAGAATCTGGGCAGTTGTGTGCCAAAGGCGCTATTTTGTTTTTCCCTCTTCATCAAAGCGGCACTTTGCAAATGGAGCTTTGAGTGGCCATGTAGCTCAAGTACCAAACTTATCTTCATACCCCGGTTAGTATCATGACAGAGCAGTATGTTGCTAAAGAATACCAGGAAACTATATGTTCAAGGCAGTACTTATATTCCATTAATTAATAAGCAGGTGGTAATGTTAAAAAAAAATGTATATATCTTTCCCCAGTCAGTAAATGCAGAAAAGTCATCGACAAATTGGTTCTAAGGTGACAAATGTGCGTTTTATAGTTATAAAACTGTTGCCTGTGTGTTTAAAATGTCCCGTATCCTTAAGGCTAAGCTTTGATGCTAGTTACAAGCCTTTGTTGTGAAGAAAGTCTGTTTCCCTAGACCAAGCGAGTCCTGTCTCTCACGTTAGCTGCACCAGCAGACAGGACGCGTTGGCTCTTTTCCAACACAATGCTGCTGCTTCAGGCCGTGCCCACTGGCTCTCACATACAGTCTGCGTAGCTTTCTTCAGCCGGAGCCTTTATTCAACGGACCACACTGCTTGCCATTAAAGGATATTCTGGGCCTCGGGCAAGTCATTAAAGGTGTTGTTTATGCTGCAAAAACATTAAATGTAAGTATATTTACATCGCCAGAGTGGTAGCATAAAATCAGGCGGCCATCCATCTCACGCTCAAGATGATTCTAAAGAGAAGGCACTATAAGATGGAGATAGACAGGAGGTAGAGAAAGAAAAATGTGTGTAAGAAGAGAGAAAGAGGAAAGAAGAAAAAGAAAACAAAAAAGGGAAGAAGAGAGAGAGAGAGAGAGAGAGCGAGAGAGAGAGAGAGAAAGGAAAAGGGAACGAGTGGAAGAGAGAGAGATGAGAGATGCTGAAAGGAGGTTGATGACATAATTAACAGATAAACATTGACTGACAGAGAGATGAAAGACATTACATGAGGGAACAGAGAAAGCCTAAATTTGAGGAGAAGCAACAGCATGAGTGGAAGAGAGAATTGGAGGAAGTGTCCACAAGGTGTGGGTAGAAATCTTTTAGAAAGCCCATTAGAAGGCTAGATTTTGAGGAAGGTAATTAGGATTAAATACAAGGAGGAAGAGGAAAGACAGTCAGAATGGGAATGTGACGATGAGAGTGAGGAAGAAGAAGCTGCACAAGCACCTTCTACAGGCACCCCTGCAGGGAGACAGATAGATTTGATACATTTGGAGGGAAGAGAAATATAGCCCTTTAGATATCCATTGCTCTCAGAGAGATGTCACCATGAGTCCAGAAAGGAGCACACCATATGTAAACAGGTTAAGAGTTCTACCAGGCTGTAAAAAGGTTTGTGTGGCCTGGGGAAATCTTTGCTGAGTTCGGCCTATTGTATCATTCTTATGCCAACGACACGCAAGTCTATGTGCATTTAAATTAACCCATGGAAGCCACACAGAGGGTACTTGCATGTGCTTGTAAAATTAAAAATTGGATGTCTGCTATAAGCTCCAGTTAAATCCAAACATAACAGAGGTCATCCTGTTTGGCCCCAAGAACAAACTGGCACAGGCTCTATTACACAAAGGCTTGTCCTGAGCTTTTTGAGGCCCACAATAACTAGAGATCAAGGGGAAATAATAACCAATGTTTACCATAAAAAGACGGATGTAAATAAGGCATTACATTATCAATGTCACCATCAACAATAGCTAAAGGATGTACCTTATAGTCAATTTCAGTGACTAAAAACGATCACCTCGTCAGTGGATACATTGAAAACTGAGAATGGAAAAGTGATGGAAAAATATGTAAAGAGGGGCTACCCTATTCAAGTCATTGACGAAGCAAAAGCTAAATCTGTAAATTTGGAGAGAACAAATGTATTGGTCCCAAAAACTAAATCCAAAGAGATTCAATTTCTGTATGCATTAAGGTATTTAGGACAAAGTCACCATGTGACTAGATTAATCATGAAGAACTGGCGTCTTTTAGAACTTGATCCACAACTCCACCAACTATTCCCAAAACCACCCATCATAGCCTACAAAATGGGTTTTAATCTTAGAGACCAATTAGTAAAAGCAGAGAGACAAACAAAAGAAAAATAACCTACACTGAGCACGAAGAAACCTGGGACATACCCCTGCTTGAATTGCTACAATTGCAATAATGTCATGAAAGGTACGTTGAAGGACTTTGCAATTTGCAACACTAAATCGGTGATATATGGCTTGAGTTGCCCATGCAGAATATTTTATGTAGGACAGACCTCACGGAACTTGAAAGGGAGGTGGAATGAACATAAAAGTAATATAAGGACCAATAACACAAAGTCACCAGTTGCCCGAAACTTTAATGCAAATCGTCATACGATTGCACAACTAAAAGTAATTATATTGGAAGTGGTGAAACAACATAACCAAACAACAATGACTTCCTGATTTTGTTTGGAAAACTTTTAACACAGATTGATGCAAATGTTTAACTGACAGGTGCTGCCTTACCATTCAGGTAGGAATTCATGACCACAATCTAATAGACCACATAAAATTCAAAAGATTATATAGAGTGGGTAGGCCTAACACTGAATGATTCATCACACGTGCATTAAGGAATTGCAAACTGTAAAAATAGAGGAGTGAACAATTGTAAACTATATGAACGTGGTAAGACAATATGGTTTGGTACTTTGTCACTAGTGAAATCATCAATATATCATAATTAATTAACATGGGGAGCAGCTGTTGGTATAACTATTGAATATCTAATTTTCCGACTAGATAAGCAGTAAATTAAGATTTGTATCCAACGGATTACATTTGAGAGATTATCAACAGTGAATAGGTCCAACACTGAATCACTCGTTCAACCTGTATTAAGGAATTCCAATTGAAACAATGGAAGAGTGAATGAATGGACATTATGTGAATTATGTAACAATGACAATATAATTTGTTGATTTTTCTTCATTAAGATTGCAAACATATCTGATTTATTTATTATTGAAAAAACAGTTGGTAAAACCATCGAATGGGTAATGGATGTTCATTGATATGAAAATGACTCTGGGAGATTGTGAGCATATCCTTAACAATAAACATGGGGATGATGTAGTATCAAAAGTAAACTGGTTCCTGACCATTAAGCTAATATTATTATGATCTAAATGTCAACCCCCAAATTTAATTGTCCAACTTGAACGTGTTTCAAAATACCCACCATGAGTAATAACTATACTAATCCATGAACTATGGAGACCCGTGAATGGATTTCTTTAAATGATCTCATAGACTTATTCCAATTTAGGAACTTTAGGACAATATACCAATTATATTCATAAATCCACTTTAGGATTTAACTTACATGATTTGTAACATTTCTTTATCATAAAAGATTGCGATCGATGTAAGCAAACAGATGACGTCATCACGCTGTGGTGTGATGACGTGGCATGATATAAAGTGGCCATTTTGGAACACGTGAATCTCGCGGTTCCAGTTCTGAAGCGATCTATGCACAGAGAGGATGCACAAAGGTGAGATTAGGCCCTAAAACATTTAAACCAGCTTGAGAAAATGTACATTCGTGGGGTACCAGAATATTAAAATGCATAGGGGATCACTATATAATGCTCTATATCACTATATAATGCTCTATACCACAATCTCCATGCAGGATGCAGATTACACCGAATGAACCAGTGAACATTTTATGATACACAAGTAGGATCTGTAGATATTCATATCTTCATTAGTTAAGAATTTAATTTAAATTTAAATATTGAACCTTTTAAATTTAAATATTGGACCTTGTAGATTGAACAATATTTGACACAGTTTGCTTGCCTGAATTACAGGATGAAACTGGATACATAACCTATGGATTATGGGAGTGGATGTTCAATGTGTAACAGACTGGGCCAAATGCGAGTTACGGACAGCTGGACCTTATTGTTGTTAAGGACAGTTATTTTAAAAATCTTAACAAATTATATCTAGCCCAGAGCTAGTATTATCAGGCCCGTTTAAATAAGCACGGTATAGCTTTTTCATTTTAATAATCATATATCCCCCATTCATAGGAGGCTACAGATTGTTTTAAGAAATTTGAACATAAGAATATTATGCACATTGAAACCACAGCCTCATTAACATAGCATCATTCAGGTGATTATTTATCTTTAAGAACATGTGACAGACAGAACTATTGTGATTAATCTTTTAATATAAAGAACACAAAAATATGGTTTCATATGATTAATTCAAGAATTGAAAGAATAAGAATCATGGTGAATTAACAGCTCCTGAAGAAGGGAACAGTATTTCTGGAACGCGTAGAGAAGTAATGAAAGACGTTGGGAATCTACAGTTACCCTCAATCTGACAATTATTGAAATTGTACAGGAACAATTTGTATATGACTGGATTACCTACAATTTGTTTTGCTTGGAATTAAATATTTAACCACACATATGAGATTAATATTTTGCATAGGAGAATTGTTTTACATGAACAGAGTAACATTGTTTTATGAGAAACACTGGTGGAATTAAAATGTTCTTTAGGTAAATACATAAAGCTATTGGCTGTTTGTTCAACACACATTGGGTGTGCGAGGGACGGGAGGGTTCCATAAGAGTGTGGACATCTGCAGTTTTTCACATATAAGATGAGAGAAGGAGATTGGAGTGGATGATGGCATCCAAGGTATGTTCGGCAGAGTGGGTTGGCCCAGAAGGACAAATGGAGAGGGATAGAGAGGTGAAGAGGTCAATGAAGAGGGTTGATAATCATGAAGAGGGTGGATAATCATTGTCAATTAAAACAAGAAAAAGACATGAAAAAGGTTGAGGAAAGCAAGAAGGAGGAAGCAAAGCTAGTACTAAAGAAATTCTCAAAATGGGCAGTAGAAGGAGCAGTATTAACACATGTTGGGGACAACCACAGTGTGCAGGAAGCACAACAAATGAATCCAGGTTTAAATGGAAATTTTGTGGGAAGAGGAGAGTATAATTATTATCCACAGGGAGGGGGTCTGCACCAAGAGATAGAGGGTTTGAATTCCAAGCACCACAGACAGTAGGTTTTAATGGGGGACAACCATAATTTGGGAGATTTGGAACAGAGTGCTGGTTATGTGGGAAAGTAGGACACATTGCATGAGTTTGCAGTATTAGCAGTGGAATGCAGAAAATTAGCAGCAATTTGGCATAAGAAGGGGTCTCCATATCCACCGACATATAGCACTGCGTAGCAGGATTATAGCACCCAGTATTGTACATGCTACCAACCAACCCAGACACAGGAGCAAAAAGCATAGCAGACACAGCAGGCAGTCCATCTGCAAATACAGAATGCACAGCATGTGGTGCAGCCTTGGATACAGAAAGCACAGGTACACCCCAAGCACCACTGAATACGATAGCACAATGGGATGCAAACATATTGTGTCCCATTGTGGGGCGTGTGAAAGTAGTGTGTGGGAATCCCTTTACGGGAACAGGTCTAAATATGTATCCACAATAGGACAGTCCACAGAATTTACCCCACACCCTCAAGAGGAACCGAGGGTTGGGTCGGCCATAGGCGACAAGACTTGTTCCTTCTTAGTTGACACTGAGGCCGCAAGATCCTGTGTTTGAGTGGGAAAGTTCCTAATGTCAGGGATGTCCATGGATGCACAAGGATTCTCTGGGGATTATGACAACAGCTCCTTTTACAGATGATATGCCCATAGGTATAGAACATGAGATGGCCATGACATTATTATATTCTAAGAAAACACCAGTTAAAATATTGAGGAGAGACTTGATGAGCAAATTGAACATGACTACCTCTTTCATTAAAGAGGGTATAATATGCTCAACAGCAGCTATTCATTATGTGAATGTGCAAGAATTTGTGAAGACATTTTGTGGCTAAAGAGCACATACAGGGTTGTTACTAAACCCAGAGTTTTTCCTTTCTGGGGTACACCTGGTATTGGCATGGCTTCCACGAATATAAGATAAATTGCTGAGATTACCCACAGAAATTCTTTTTAGACCAGAGGTAACCACAGACATTTTAGAAGGGCACTTTTGTACATTTGAATTAGAAGCAGCAATAGTGAGAGAGGGCCAGGGGACCACTCCGGTGGTGATATTGCACTGTACAAATGTCCTTTAACATTAACATTAACATTATCATTAACATTAACATTAACATTACCATTGTGGACTAGTAGTCCATATGACGTGGGTTTACTACAAAGGGTAGGGGCGGTTAAGATAAAACTCAAAAAGATGCCATTTTACCACAAGTATAACAGTATCCCATGTCAAAAGAAGCTGGGTATCTATGAAACTATTGACACCCTTATGTGACAAGGTATATTAGTGACTTCCAAATCGCCATTTAATATGCTGGTATATCCATTGAAAAAGGCAACAGGGGGTCTTGGAGATGTATGCAGGATTTACGCCCTTTGAACAATATTGTTGAATCAAAATTTACATTTGTGCAAAATCCAGCCACAACATTATGTAACATATCACCTAAGACCCAATGTTTTACAGTGATTGACCTGAAAAATACTTTTTTATCCATCTCCCTGCATAAAGAGTCACAATATTTAACTGTGTTTACCTATTGGGGGATCCAACTACAGCACAGTTACCTCCCACAGGGGTACTGTGTGTCCCCCAGTGTCCTCAATAGAGTGTTGCGTATGGACTTGGGAAATGTACAGACGTACAGCATAGTCACACAGTATGCCGATGACTTGTAAGTTTGCTTTGCCACAGCGGAAGAGTGCAGGAATGACACAGTGATATTATTGACACCATTGGCCTAAAAGGGGTATAAAGTGGACAAGAGAACTTGAATATTGTCAGGGACAGCTATTATGCAGTTTTTATCTAGGCCAGGTCATATCAAAAGAAGGAAGAAAGGTGACACCTGAAAGAGCATACGATATTACCGGAACACTGCAACCAAATATAGCGAAAGAGTTAGAGCAGTTTATGGGACGCTGCAATTATTGTCGCGTTTGGGTCTTTGATGACAGAACAATGTTCGGGCCCTCTTAGAAGAACTGAAGGAAGCACATAAAGACAAGAGTGACATTTCATGGACAGGTGAGATGATAAGTGCCTTTGATGAATTAAAAGAAGAGCACAGTTCCTGTGTTAAGGATCCCAAATTGCAAGCAAGATTTGTTCCTGTTTTCCCATTCAAATGGAGTTGTGTCCTTGCATAACAATCTTCAATGGGATATAAACCAATGGCATTTTACAGCAGGATCTTAGACCCAGTAAAGGTCATTACTCATGCAAGCAAACATTGGTTGCAGCAGATTTTTTTTTTTATTGAAAAGTCGGCCAGTGTAACAATGCAGTGTTCAGTTACATTATATGTTGAACATTATCTTTTTGCCATTCTTGAAAAGCCCAAAACCACATTGACTACATGGAGAGTCTCAGGTTATGAAGTCATAATATCTAATCAATCAATCAAAACTGTGAGATGTTGCATCATAAACCCTGGTTTATAGCAGAGCCAGTGAAAGAGGGAGATAATGTACATGACTGTACTACCTACACTTGCTATTATAATGACATGTCCCATGTTAAAGCAAATACTGCAATTTGTAGACGAGATGCCGCATCAACTCTGATCCCCCCCGAGTGCAACAACACGCCATTGCACACCACGACGGCCGCTACATACAAAGATGGCCACCACTATTCTCCTAACCTGCCTCTGAACTGCAGCTGCACACCCTCTCCACCTTCTGATTCCGGATTGGCTGAGTGGACCTTCATCAGCTCCAATCCAACGCTGGTAGGCGTAGCCGGTCCACTGTTCAAAGGACCACGTTCAAAGGACATCACCTGTCCTGAGCCTGTCAGATGCCGGCCAGGGCCATTGGCCAGATCCCCTGGTGTAGCAACCTCAGCGCACCTGTGAGTACAGCTCCAAGCTACAGCCCCCTTATCGCTTCCCACAGTTCATGTCACTGCTACCCGCACGCTACCCACCAGCCCTCCATATAAGCAATAACTTTGCTACCAGCTCAAATACCTAAACACAGCTCACCACGCCAAGGGTTACCCGCATCTGTAGCAACCTAGCCTTCCTGTGGCCGTACATACCCATATCTAGAGTCACAGAGCAACCACCTCCCCACACAACTCATTCTCTAAATGGACCAAAGTATATTTTACTTACCTGAACTGATTTGATGCCTGATACTTTACTGCAAACATCGGATCACCTTTTGAACTGCCTATCCTATCTCTATATGCACCAACTTTTTGCATGCAAGGACCTATAGAAACCACCTGTACTGCTCAATTGCTTTGCTGTAATAGCCTTATGCCTGAGTGCATTAACCCACCATGCCGTAGGGCTCACTCTTGTATTATCTTGATTGCATTGTCCCACTGTGCATTGACCTGCACTAGCACTCTTGGACCACATGTTTCTTGCGTAATTCTTGTAATAGCCTTTGTGCCCTGACTTGCGCCAGCACATCTTGTTCACATGTTTACTGTAACAGCCTATTTGCGTGATTCATGCACCAGCCACTACGCCTTACGGCTCTTGCACTTCTTATTCACATGTTTATTGTAACAGCCTATTTGCATGATTCATGCACCAGCCACTGTGCCTTACGGCTCTTGCACATCTTGTTCACATGTTTACTGTAACAGCCTATTTGCGTGATTCATGTACTAGCCATTGGAATAGCCACTGTGCGCTGACTTGCGCCAGCACACCATGTTCACATGTTTACTGTAACAGCCTTTTTGCGTTGACTGTATTAGCCTATTATGCCCAAGGGTTCACTCTTGAAACCTACTCTGCCTCAAATCTGCACTAGCCTTCGAGACCTTTGACTAAGTCAATTCCACAGGCAGAGATGTACCAGCCTTGCGTATCGTAGATTGGCGCTCACCAGCCACTCCGCCAGCCCCCTCTTTGTAGACCGAGATTATTTTGTTGAAAACACTGTTTTGACAACTACCCATCCTCAGCAGCTAGTAGCCCCATCATGACCAGCACCCCCTACATCATTCCACTGATACCATTTTTAGATCCATTACTAGCGAACCTCCCAGCCACACGATGGAGCCCCCTGGTAATCCCGACCTATGCGATCACCCTAGATCCCTCCTCGCGTCCACTCATGTCATCAAGCCCACTATGTTCCTCCCAGCACTAAAGCCTACCTATTGGGACTCCAGGATCAAGCCTACCCCTTTTCTCCCCCTCTTCTTTCCTGCACCCCTCCCCAAGTAAATTATGACCCACCCAGCCTCCCCCTACTGCCCCACAACTGCCTCACTCACACAATAACACTCTCACATACATCCTAGACACCACAGTTTGCAACAACAGACTAGCCACCAGACTCCCAAAACGCTGCAACTTACCCACTACAGGCAACCTTAACACCGCCAGCATGCGCCACACTAAGTCCACCTGTAAAAAACAAACAATCAGAAGATCCTACTTTGGCCAGACTAATACATTTGTCTCCATTACCTCAACCCACGGCTATAAAGACACCCAGAAGCCATCGCTAAAAGGAGCCCTTCTAAATGCTAGGTCCCTCATTGCCCATGCAACTGAGATCGCAGACCTCATTCTGACCAATGACCTTGACTTTCTTGCTCTGACAGAAACACGGCTGTACGACGCTGCAGGCCCATCCGTCACTTCAGCTGTCCCAGACAACTATTCCATCATCAGAGCCAATAGACCCAATGCTCGAGGAGGAGGAATTGCCATCATTTTCAAAGCTTCACTTGACATAAGAATGGCCACCTCCCCTCCTCTGACATTCTGTGAACTCCTCTCAGTCAAGTTCTAAACCTCTCCTAAAAGTGCCATCACAATCCACCTCATATACAGGCCCCCAGGTCCTCCCGCAGCCTTTGAGGAGGATATCTCATCATTAGCAGCCAATAACCCCAAACTAACAACGCAAAACATCATTCTAGGGGACTTCAACCTTGGCTATAATGACCCCAATGACATACCTGCCACCTCCTTAGCCATTGCACTATCCAAACTAGGCTTCACTCAAGTTAGCACTCTACCCACCCATGGATAGCAGCCATTAATTGCAACATTACCCTCAAAGATCCTACACCTCTTGTATGGTCTGACCATCACTTAATATCCTCTGAACTCAATGCCAATAACCCTATCACACGAAAGTCTCCAGAGGCAATACCTTGTCTCACTAGAAACAAACAGAATATCACAGCTGAGACCATACTACCACTGGTCATCCCCACCCTCAATGCTCTACCAGGCACAGCTGATCTCAATATACTGGTTGACACCTACAACGACGTTATAACTAAAGCTATAGACACCCTTGCCCCACTCAAACTACGCAAAGCAACACTAAGGGCACATCTGAACTCTTGGTTTAACCCTGAACTCAAACTGCTTCACGCAGAAAAAAGAAAATTATAGTCACTTTGGAAGCTACTTCCCTCCCCAGAAAACAAAACTAACCTCATTAATATGACCGCCTTATACAAAAGTGAGATTATCCAAACCAAAAAAGACACATACAACGATTTAATTAATCAAGCAGGAACTAACACTAAGGAACTTTTCACCATCCTTAGAGAGTTAGAAAACCCAACCCCCCCATAGATACAAGTGAAAAGGACAAACCCTGGTGCACTAGCATCCAAAATGCACTGGCCAACAAAATTTCGGGTCTCAAGACCAAAATATCCAACAAACGGCATCAACTGTCATCAGCCAATCCATCGAATCCGACTTTGCCTCCTACCACATACCTTGACTCAGGCTTCAAATTCAACAAGGTATCCATTCCTGAAGTTCAAAACATCATAACTTCACCTTAACATTCCAATTTCAAAGGCGACAGCTGTCCAGCGCAGATTCTAAAAAGTGCGGCCAGAGACCTAGCCCCCTTTATTACTAAATTTATAAACTCCTCATTCACTAATAATCTAGTCCGAAGTAATCTTAAACACTCATGTGTCCTCCCATTACTCAAAAAACAAACTCTCAACCCAGCTACTCCCATGAACTATAGGCCAATTACCACAGTCCCCTTTCTACCAAAAATCTTAGACAGAGTAGCCTACTTGCAAATACAAGACTACCTAGAGACCAACAAACTATTAGGAACTTGTCAATCTGGTTTTAGAACACAGCATGGAACTGAAACGGAACTTGTTGACCTCAAAAGCCAGATTGATGACCTAAAAGACAAAACCAAAATAGCTGTACTACTCCTATTGGACCTATCGGCAGCCTTTGACTTGGTTGATCATAACATACTATGTGATCACCTGTCATCAGCAGCCCATTTCTCCAACTCCACCGTCATGTGGATATGGTCCTTCCTTGACAACAGGACTATGCCCCTCTTCTAACTCACAGCAGCCACAGACCCATTCCCCATAACTTGCGGAGTCCCACAAGACTCATATCACCTACTTTGTACAATATTTTTTACAAAGCCCCTCTTCGACAAATTGGACCGTCTGGGTGTCACCTACACTAATTACGCAGATGACACCCAGATACTCCTACCACTATCTGGTACCTAAGACACCGACATCTGTCGGATCAACAAACTCTACTCCATCATTCAGGCATGGATGGCCACTCATGGCTTATGCCGGAATGATGATAAGACAGAGCTACTCCTGGTCTGCTCACCTAATAACCTACTCAAACTCAGCCCCAAATTCTCCAGCATCCACATAGATGGGAACAACAATCCCATTGCCAAAGATGTTAAAAACCTAGGGTTTTACCTTTATGCGAACTGTAACCTTACTAAACAGGTCAACATGACAGCATCAGCCACCGCCTACACGGGCAAGCTGATTAGGGCATGCAGGCCACTATTATCCCTCAACAGCTGGCTAACACTGGCCAGAGCACTGATACAAACCAAGTTGGATTACTGCAACAGCCTGTACCTCGGCGCCAACAAAGCCATAACCAACAAGCTGCAAATCCTGCAAAATAATGCGCTCAGAGCAGCATTAAAAATACCCAAAAGAGAACACATATCGGCTACTAGAAAACAATGCAAATGGCTCTCCATTCAAGAAAAAATTGACTTGAAACCCTCTGCCTCACCCACAAAGCACTTAATCATCAAGCCCCAACTTAAATTACTGACAAATTCACCCAAAAACTGCCAGCTAGAACTACTAGATCCTCAAACACATCCTGCCTCCTAGTACCCCGTTAAAATCTCAAAAAAGGGCAGGTGTAACCAGTTTCCCAGTTCTGGCCACCCAATTATGGAACACACTTCCTCGGAATATCAAATCTACCCAATCATTCATAGCATTCAGAAGCCTCGTCATCTCTTGGCTTCGCAACAGAATCTAATCTAGAACCTGCTTAACTCGTGTCTCCAGCAAAGCATTTACATTTTGTACTGAACACTGAATCACTGTTTACTGTTTGCCTTATTGTATTATGTATTCTTTACACATCTGTATTATGCACCTGCTGCCTACCTGTAACCATATTCTGTACTTTAAGCGCTGAGATACCTCTGGGTCAGGAGCACTATATAAATAAAATAAACAAACAAACAAAGCTGGGGGATCATTCTCATCATTGATGGTTCATCGACGATAGATCAAAGTTCTGGGGAAAGACATAGAAGCACAGCAGTGGTAAAGGTAGAAGAGAGTGTAGATTTTGTGGTAGTGAAAAGTGCAAGTGGCAGAATTGGTAGAAATGATTTTAGCGCTTGAAGAGCAGGCAGAAGAGGCGGTAATGGTGTATTCCGACTCTGCCTACATGACATCAGTGGTACACTCGGAAATGTCACATTGGAAAAGGGGTACGCGCAGATGTCACACTGAAGCAGCCAAAGGAGCAGGAGCTCCCTATCTACTGCAGGAGCAGTGCCCAAACCCTGGATGGGCCATCCACCATTACGGTAAGCCCGTGGGCTTTTCTTCATCCTATAGCTCTGAGAGCTGAATTCTTCAGAAAAAATCGGAATTGCACATGTACTTTTCCACACTACGCTACTACAATCTTTTTTTCTGGACCGCCTCAGCATTCTGTGCTGATTATATTCATTTTGCCCACAATTGCGTGCAACGTGGTAGCCAAACCACAAGGGTTTTCCTACTCCAAAATGGCTGATCTGCAATCCTAAGGTGCTCCTCACCCGTGTACCCAGTCAGCCTCTGCAAGGCTGCCCTGGATTGGCTGCAGCCATCCTATGTATTGTATGCCCATTTGCCGGCAGGCGAGAAGCCGTCCCGCCTCCTAAGGCCTGACTACCAAGGCTCTTCCTGTCCTGAACCTGAGAGTCACCAGTTGCCGGAACAAGGCACTCTGCCCATCTTCCTACCCAATGCGTCCATGCCTATGGACTTCACCATAATTACCTGCATGCACCACTGATCTCCAATCTATGAACATTGCCATGCCCATATCTCAACCGTAGATGAGTAAGCGCTGCCCTTTACCTGCCCCTTGTTATAGTAAATACTTTGTGTTGTTGATGAACCACGCCACCTTGATGACAACGTTAGCGTTCGCATGCAACTATATTCTCCCTTCACAATAGTATTGTATTTATCTGTACTGTGTCGTGCCCGTAGCTAGATGCTTACTCTTCTTATGCCAATATCTG
This sequence comes from Ambystoma mexicanum, assembly GCF_040938575.1. Classification (NCBI taxonomy): domain Eukaryota; kingdom Metazoa; phylum Chordata; class Amphibia; order Caudata; family Ambystomatidae; genus Ambystoma; species Ambystoma mexicanum. The sequence continues at coordinate 373,567,513 of NC_090922.1, forward strand.
ACCCTGTTTCACTTTGCCTGAAACCCTGGATGGGCCATCCACCATTACGGTTTGTCGTGCCATTTTATTATTGCCTGATTATATCCCATGCCGATTTTTCTTTATTTATGTCAATAATTGCATTTGCATTTGTCTCGCATCGTGCCCTTTGCTAATCACTGACTCTGCCCATTGATAATATCCGAGTCTAAATCTGATTACGAGCTGTGGCCTATGTTAACATTTAGGGCCTCATTACACGGTAGGCGGTAAACATTGGCGCTATTAGCGCCATGGTTCATGCCGGTAATTTACCGGTACCACCTTGGTCGAAAGGGGAATTACTGCCCTATTCCAAGGTTGGCGGGGCGGTAGTTCGCCCTTCCACCATTGCCCTTCCCCATTCCCATTTTTGCCCCATAGGGCTCTATGGGAATGGGGAAGGCGCTAATTACGGTACCGCAAATTGCGGTACTGTAATTAGCTCCACTGGTCCCTTTGCGGGTTGGTTTTTAACGCCTGCAAAAAGTAGGCGTTAAATTCCCCAACCCGCAAAGGGACCTTGTAGTAAGGCGGTAAGGGTTTACCGGTACCAGTAAAATACTGGTACCGGTAAACCCTTACCGCCTACTATGTAATGAGGCCCTTAGACTTTACTTCACTGTGAGACAATCGCATGACTTAACTCCTGAATTGCTGAATTATTGTGTCCCACCCAACTACAGCGATTCCACTCATGCACTTTTTACTGCTGGTTCTCAATCTAGCCCTTTTAAATGTCTAGCCCACAGTGCATTCTCTGTAATATATGTCATGTTGTAAGGCCATTGAAATGCGTATTTCAGCAACAAAGCAGATCAGGCCACATCTGCCATCTACAAATTGCTCCTATTTTGTTACTGTGAATATTTTTCCCTTCTTAGCTGATTTCAGTACTTTGCCCCACTTCATACTTTTTGCTCTGATTCTGCCCCAATGCGATCTCATGCCAAAACTAGTGGCTTTCCACCCCCTCCTTATACCAAGGAGCCCCTTAGAAATAGAGCAGGAAAAACGTACCTGAGAGACACTACCCCACTATATGCAGTGCCAACTATACTCACATCCACTCTCCTACTGCAGAGTCACACGCAACAGCAGGCCCTCATCACCAGTACCAAGAACATAGGCACACACAAAATAATGCCCTTCCACCAAGACACGGACACCATCAACACTACAAAATGCTCTAATGGAACGTTCATCCATTTAGGCACTACATAGCCCAGCTATACTGCCCTAGACATCACCCTCGACGATGCCACATGCCTTTTCTTCCTAAAACACTAGCCATTCCAACCCTACCGCACAACACTATGCAAACCACTCCTCTACTAGGCAGAGCTCGCCATACTTGCCTCTCCTCCAGAACATTTCATATTGCTAACCCCTGAAAACCACACTAGCAACCAGAAGAAGAGCCAGACTCTCAGCTCGCACACACCATTTGCACCCAACCACCAAGAATTAGATCACCCACCCCCCCACATCTAACAAACCCCCTGACACAGGGCAATCACACCACTACCATCCCTTTTAATAATACTTTAATACTTCACAAATAACACCTAGCACCACCCCAGCCTTACCACAGACCAATTCTACCCAAACCCCCGGCCCTCACACAACTATAAAATCACTTAAAGGACCCTTACTGAATGTAAGATCCCTTGGCGCTCATACCATAGATGTACATGACCTTATCCTGGTACTCAACTTAGATTTTCTAGTACCTACCGAAGCATGGCTACACCCAGACTCAAGCCTGTTGCTCACACTAGCCATCCCACCAGAATACACCTTTCTCAGAGCAGATCGGTAGAGGCGCAAATGTTATCTTTAAAAACCTTCCTCCAATTCTGAGAATGCAAAGTGGAAATGCTGCCAGGATATGAACTCCTATCCTTAAACTAGCCACTGACCCTAAAACCACCATCAACTTTCTAATAGTGTATAGAGCTCCCAGTTCCACCAACAACCCGGACATTGACTTACTGCTTCTCATCACCCCTCACCTCAAACCCAAAACAAAATGTAAACTCCTAGGAGACATTAATCTAGGCTATAATGACCCAAAAGACAACAAAGACACAACCTTCCATAACGCATTCCTTGAAATGCAATTCACACAAATTGTTAATGCCCCTACCCACTCAAAAGGCAGAATCCTTGATTGGATACTCACCTTGAACACTGTAGTCACCATAGAAGGCATCATTAAGATTCCCTGGACTGACAATTGCCTAATTACATTTAACCTACTCATAGCCACTGACCCAACAGCTAACAAAACCCCTCTCACACCTATTCTGGGCAGAAATACATGAAAAGTTACCTCTGAAAACTTGACACCCATACTCTCTAAATTACTTAACTCTGAACCACTAAACAACACTAATCCAGAAAGCATCTCCCTCTATCACCTCTGTCTGAAAACAGCTATAAACAAAGTAACTCCACTCAAATCTAAGCTTCCCAAGACTAAACGCAGCGCACCCTAGTTCAACGATGAACTAATTCAACTCAGAAGGAAAAAAAGAGATCTAGAACACCTATCTAGAAAAAAACCCACCACAGAACTCCAACAAGAACTCTAGCAATTCTCCAAAACATACAAACTTAGAGAAATCACCCACAAAGCCAACTCACTTAACCGACACATTCCCAATGCTGCATCAGGCACTAGAGAATTATTTTCTATTATTAGAGAACTCGAATCTCCCATCTCTCAGTATGCACTGACCTCCAAAGTAGCTACTCTTCAAAGCAAAATAGCCCTGCAAAGAAAACTCCTAGCACATACCACCAAACCCCACTCCCATCAGTCAGAGACCACAGCAAATGTGCCCGAATTCCACTTCACCTCAGTTACCAATGATCAAGTACTCAAAACGATAGCATCACTCAAGCCTTCGAATTGCTAAAGAGACAGCTTCCCAGCCAAAACAGTTAAAGACTGTGCCCCTACCTTAGCACCTATCATCACAAAGTTTGTTAATGCCCCTTTTAGCACCAATGAAATTCCAGCTGCCATAAAAGAAGCTTGGGTCAAAGCCCTACTCAAAAAACAACAGTAGATCCCACCACCCCTACCAATTACAGACCAATCACAACAGTCCCCTTCCTCCTCAAAATCATAGATAAAATTGCTTACACCCAATTCCAAACCCATGTTGAGAATAACAAACTAATAGGGGACAGACAATCAGGTTTCCGCCCCAGACACAGCACTGAGACAGCTCTGTTGGACTTATAAAACCAGATGGATGCCATCAGGGACTCATGAAAACTATGTATCATGCTATCACTCGACCTATCCGCGGCCTTTGATTTAGTGGACCATAACAAACTATGTCTAACACTAGCAAACAACTTCCAATTCTCAAAGGATGCGGCCACTTGAATCAAGTCATTTTTTTCTGACTCCACCTCGAGAGTAGCCATAGGTGATGAAGCATCAGACCCCATATCAGTCCCTTTGGATGTCCCTCAAGGTTTGTGCCTTTCTTCCACTTTCTATAATGTGTACACTAAATTACTCTTTGCCATACTCGATGCAATGGGAGTAATTTACACCAACTTTGCAGATGACACACACATCTTCATTCCTACTACAGGCAACCTAGAACAAGATACCATATATGTGTTAACAAAATGTACTCTCTTATTCAAATATGAAGGGCAAACAACAGCCTTTGCTTAAATGGAGAAAAACAGAGATCCTCATATTAGGTGCCCCTGCCTGCCTAAATAAACTCCACCCAGAATACACCTCCATAGTCATAGATGCTACACCAATCAAAGTCAAAACTCTAGGGCTATACCTGGACTCCAGCCTCACCATGCAGAAGAGCAGACCTCTACCCACTCTGGAAAACTACATCATGCTCGCCAGAGCCCTCATTTTGACTAAGATAGACTACTGCAACATCCTCCTGTTATGCACCTCGAAGAAAAACAGAAGCAAAATGCAATTACTACAAAATAAAGTTCTTACAGCTGCACTAGGCATAAATAGCAGAGAACACATATCACATCACAGGAGAGAAGCACACTGGCTACCCGTACAAGCAAGAATACTTCACAAAATACTCACCATCACTCACAAATGCATCTCTAACAATGACCCTATTTATCTTAGCCAAAGCATAGCACGCAAAACCACAGCCAGAACCCTCAAATCCAGCACCAACACACACCTCACCATCTTCGGCTTCACCAATGCTAGATCAGGTAGCTCTAGCTTCCCCATAGCAGCCCCTAGAATGTGGAATTCACTACCAACTAACATCTGCAGCAAGATTTCTTACCCTAAATTCAAGAAACTACTAAAAACGTAGCTCTTTAACATAGAGTAACACCCGTTGGATATTTTTACCCAGACCACCTCCCCTCCACGGAGCTTGGTCTAGTAGGTACAGTAATGAGCCCTAAGACTGCCAAGTAATCATCAACTGTGTATATTTTCTTTGTATTTCTTTGTGTAACTTAAAAGCTGTAACTATGTTCAGTAATGAGCCCTAGGACTGTCAAGTAATAATCAATTGTGTATATTTTCTTTTCATTTCTATGTGTAGCTCAAAAGCTGTAACTATTGAATGTAACTGCTAAGATCTCAAATATGCTTGTAAATCTATGGCGTGGTACCTCAGGGTTTGGGAGTAAAATCAAATCTAATAAATTAATAATTAAATAAAGTACAGCATGTGCCGTTGTTATGAAGGTTACTAGATGCACTTGAATGTGACTTAGCGATCGCTGTGGTGAAATGCACTGTGCATACAAGAAGTGCAGACCTAATTTTCCACAACAATGAAACCACAGATGCAGAAGTGAAAAGGGCAGCATATTTCCATGAAATGCTAGACATTACAACAGCCCAAAACAGATACACAGGCTCATATATGAAAAAAATTTTTAATACACTGCCAATAACACAAATTGTAGAGTTGCACTGACATGCACCACAACAAGAGCAGCAATTGTGGAAGAAAAGGGGGTGTTCATTATCCCCTGCAGAGCTGATCTGGAGACAGGATAGAACAGGCAAAAGTGTCATGCCTGTCAAGTTATTAACAGTAGCACTGGAACAGTTCCACTATCCAGCACATGCCCCAAAAGAGTGTCTTGCGTCATCCATTTTGGACCACTTGTTTGTTCAAAATTTAAGTGAACATGTGAGCAATTTAATTGCATAATATGTCAAAAATACACAGGCAGGCATCCAAAAGAATAGTGAGAGAAGCAAAGCCATGTCCTACTGGACCATTTCAGCATTTGCATATTGACTATATGGATATGCTTCAAACTTGGAATGGCTACCAATATATGATTGGGGTAGTATGTCCCTTTTCCCGCTGGATAGAAGCAGGTCCCTGCACACAGCCAGATGCCATATTGGCTGCAAATGTCCTCAAATGAGAGATATTTCCTGGATGGGGAGTATACGCTGTGCTCTGTTCTGACAACATACCCTATTTTGTAAACGAGGAGTTTGAACATATTACATCTTTATTGGGAATAAGACACACATTCCCATCTGCCTATCACCCACCAGGTCCTAAATTGCCTCCTGAAGGAACACATTGCCAAAATAAAAGACACTTTGAACAAGAATTGGCTGGACTGCCTTCCCCTTGCTCTTTTTGTCTTACAAAATAATCCAGGCTCTGACCATCAACTGACACCTCATGAGCTGGTGACAGGACATAGAATGAGTGTCCCAATTGCTCCTCCCACTCGTGTCTGAACATGAGAATTTGGCAACAGTGCTCGGTAAAGAAATGCATGACTCTTTGATGGATATGAGTACATCTCTGAAATGTATCTCCAAACAGGTCTAGGTGAGGCAGGGGGCGCTAAGCAAGAACCACTGAAGATCCAAACTAACATTTTGACCCTGCCTGTTTATTGCAACCTCTCCCTCTATACCCAGGAGATGAAATTTTGTGTTGAACTTTCACTAGAAAGTGGCAAAAGACTATATTTGAAGGACCACATACAATCAATGTAGGCACACCCTCAGCAGTGAAGATTAGGGGCAGGCAAACTTGGCTGCATTTCAATAATGTTTAGCAACATTATGGTGTGGACCTCAGTTAAAAGATACAGAAGAAGAAGGGGAAGATGAGATCCAATGACCCGAGATGAGGGTTATGTCCAGAGCCAATCAGCAGCAAGAACAACTGCAAGAGTAGAGCCAATATATTGTTTTCAATCCCAAGAATATTTTTCAATGTTCTCCAAAGACATTATTTGAACATAGTGTATGGCTTTTCCCATCCAAGGAGGACATCAGATGTTCCCCATAGACATTCTGTTTTTTCTTGTACTTTCTTTTTTCCTGAATATTTATCTTTCTTTAGGAGTGTGTAACATGTATATGACCGTCCTATTGATTAACCTAAAAACATATATTGTTTTAGAAATGAATTGTCTCTCAATTCTAACTAGGGTTTTTTGTGAATATTTTCTTTAAAAAAAGGGAGACATTAATTTTTTTAATAATATAATTTCTCCTTTTGTTTCACAAATGCCCATTTAGACATAGGTGTCTCCAAAGGGAAGATTCTTTGGCTATAATGATTTTAGGATTCTTTTTTGCATTTTGTTGTTTGTATTTCCTTTTTTGTATTCTACAGTGGTTTTACATCAATATTATGGTGAGACCAATGTTAATGGAGAGTAACACAAGTATAATTCCTGAGATAAAAGCAGTTGAAATGGAAACTGGCATTTCCCCTGAGGTATGCACACAAGTTAGAGAAAAAAGAAGTGTGCAAGATGACATGAACAATATAATGCAGTATTTTGATAATTCCCTACATGTTACAAACAATGTGTGGCATCAGACAAATCCAATAGCAGAACTAGTTTTGGAGTGGGCCTCAATGCTATCAAATTGGACAGGCAAAGTCTGCTAACAGACATGAAAAAAGATTTTCTCACCAACCCTTTCCCCATCTTGGGTACCATATATTGTATCCCGAAAATACACAAATTCTATCAAACATGTCCTTCCTTTAGGCCAATCATCAATAGCATAGGCTCCACAACTGAGCCAGTATCAAAATACATTGACACAAATTTGCAGCCCTTAGTACTTGGTCTAACCTTCTTCATAAGAGACACCAACCATTTTATTCAGCAAATTGAAGAAATAAATTGGGAACAGAATGTTGTATTGGTCACATTGGACGTTTCTTCTCTCGAGCATACCCTATGAAAAAGGTTTAGAGACAACCAACTACTTTTTGAAGACGCGATTGGCCTCATACTTTAGACAAAATGAGATGCTTTTGGAAATGCCCAATTTCACATTAAACAACAACGTTTTCCTCTTGAATGACCAAGTCTATAAACAGAAATAGGGGATGGCCATGGGAGTGAAATTCGCACCATCTATGCCAACCTATATGTTGGACACTTTGAATTAGAACATGCCTGGACACATGAAGCCTTCACCAAATCTACCAACATTATCTATTTTCTTTGTTTTGTTGTTTTATTGGTTATATAAAAAAAGTCAACCTTTAACAATTAGGTCCACATCATTTTCAGTCCAACTCCCCCTTAAGGGGCTTCCCGCCACCCTCTGAGTTCATCATTGTCCTCCCTTAGTCCCTTTAGGATTAGTTCCATGAATCATAGGGCTTCAAGGTGGGGCCGATATTTTGAACCGTCAATATTCTCTCCCAGTAGTCCCCTTCTATTGATGTGTTTATACTAGCCACCCACTCACCCAAGAACAGGATCCTTTGGCTTGCCAATACTGGGCATGATAACATCCAATGTTTTATTGATTCCAGGATATCCGGGTTATTACAAAAATGACACCCAGCCTCTTCAGCTGCAATTTGTTTTCTTAGGTATTGTACCTCTCTGGTTGGCAAGATGTTTAGCCAGCATCTCATCAGAAGATCCCTATGTCTAGGGGAAGGGAATCTTCGCAGATACGGCGGAGGAACATTCAGAGCCTTTTGTTCCCAAATGATGTTGTGGCAGTTTGTATCCTGCCTCTTTAGGATATCCGTTTCTTCCCAGTCCTTTCTACGGAGGGTTTTCTTTACTTTTTCCGGGTTTTCTTTCAACTTATCAATTTTAATGTTATGATGCTCTAGGATTTGTAGACAATTCTGTTTCCAAGTCTCGAGATTAGGATCTGTATTCTTAACCGCTTTATTAGCCAACAGTTCAAATGAGATAGGAGGTTTATCCAGGATACACTTCCGAAATAGCGAGAGTGTCTTCCACAACACTATCGACTCCAGTGATTGCAACCTCAATTTGTGCCTTATTGTTGATGCTGAGAGACAGTTGGGGAGCCTAAGAACCCTTCTCCAAAAAAGGCCCTCAAACACCCCCCAGGTCTTCCAATGAAGATTTAGCAGTGATACAACATTATCTATTGGGGCCGGTATATCGACAATATACTTTTGATCTGGAATGGAGATTCAGTAGCTCTAAACAAATACATCAATTACCTTAACCCTAACCAATACAACCTGAAATTTTACAATCAACCAAAGTCCCAACTCAATACAATTTTTAGACTTGGAAGAATACTGACCACACTGTACGTCAAACCAACTGCTGGAAACATAATCTTACATGCAGAAAGCCATCATCCACAATATGTAATAAGGAACATACCCTATGGTGAAATGTTGAGAATAAAAAGGAACTGCTCAGAACCACAAGAATATGAAAAACATGCAAAAAGGGCAATGGACAAATTTAAAGAAAGAGGGTACAAGAACAAACATCTGAAAGAGATTTATGATAAAATTAAAACAAAACCAAGAACAAAACTCTTAGCGAACAAACATGCCATGAATGGAGATAATCAACAGCAGAAACTTAGATTTATCCACTCATACAGTTCAAATGCAAAATCGAAAGAATTCTAAAGAAAAATTGGCACTTCTTAAAAATGGATCAAGATATCACAAGATATTTTGAAGATGAAGTCAATATAACTTTAAAAAAAGCAAAAAGCCTAAAAGACATACCGAGTCACTTGCATCTCTCATTGAAAACACAGAAAGAAGGCTTATCACAACTATGGGGCAGAATATCCCTTTTGAGTCTACAAATGTGGAACATGCATCAGTTGCCCACACTCTGAAAATGGTAAACAAAGCATCACTCTGCCAAATAGAAAACAACATAAAATAGAGGACTTCATAAACTGTAACACAAAAACAGTGGTCTATGCTATAAAATACATTTGCAGCAAAATGTGTGTAGGAAGCACAATGAGGAAACTAAAAACAAGAATCCAATAACACTTCAGAGCAATCAACAGAAATGACACAAGATACCCATTAGGATACCATCATCTGACAGAACACGCAAACCAATCAAAAAGTGAAATGAAGTTCTTTGGAATAGAAGTAATAACTGAGCCACAGAGCGGGGGTAATCTGGAAAAAAATCTCAGATCCCGAGAAGCTTTTTGGATATGCACACTTGACAGTTGCAATACGGGTTTGAACACAGATGCTGAACTAATTCATCTTCTCTAATGAAATTATTATTTCCAAAGTTGTAAAGCCAGAGAGAAATTTTGAACACTGGTGACAAAAATTGCAATATCTATTGAATGTTGTCAAATGTAAAATTCATATATTCAGTAAAAATGAAATGTAAAAATGTATTTTTTATTTCATTAGCACCTTAAAAAATGATGTGCCAAACCAATATAGCGTCCGCAAACCTTAAAAAGAAAAACCACCAATGCATCATAACATAAATGGCATCATAACATAAATGGGAAACAAAATAGTTCCCAATCCAAAATGGTGCGCTTGTGCACAAAAATAGTCAAACAATGCAATTATGAAGCATATTTAGAAATATAAATAAGAAACACCAATACAACATGATCGAAATTACCTAGATTGAAACCTGTAGAAAACTAATTAAAAAACAATAAACTTAAGTAATCCGAATGGTCCTGAACCAAAACGGAGGACTAGGGGTCACGTGGCAACGAATATCACATGACCGCAACTCAAAGCGAAACATAATATGGAAGAGAAACTACTAGCCCGTAGGCTATCAAGCCGTACTTTGATCCCGCATCTGAAAGGATTGTTAAGAAAATCTGCATGTAAGCACAGCGACTTATCTTTTTTACCCACACAAATATATCACCGCACAGGCAAAAGTTAACTCAGAGCCTTCTGTCATCCTTCCCCCAGTTTATCAACCTCGAAACTGAGAGAAAGTGAGAGCAAGAAAGAAACGCATACTCCGGCAACTTTCTCACTTGAACATAGCAGCAAATCTAGAATGAACTGATAAAGACTGCATCTAAAAGTGAGTGCCTATTTAAATATTGGTTTCCTATATCTATATCTATGGCCACCTTTCTCCACAATTTACACAAATGTTATCTATAATGTTAAATCACAACAATAAGACACATTGGTTTTGGCTAAAATTTTGCTAAGAAATATGTATAGGTGCTTCAAACACAATAGAAGGCACAAGAGTGAAACTGCAAACTTTTCATTTTCAGAAAAATGTTCATGAACTACAAAGCCGAAGAAAGGCTTCTTTTCCCTCCTAAAGAACTGTCTGACAAAAAAAGACAGTGAAACACGTGTCGAAGGTGTATGAATGTTAATTTAACTTGAAAACAAAAAATAAAAACTACGAATAAATCAAGCAAAATCGATTTTCTGTCTTCATTCACCAAAAAAGTAATGTGCTGAGGGTGCAATTCAATAGGTTTCCGTCTTTCCAAAAGCCCACACATTGACTTCTTCATATACTGATCAGCCTCAGAATAGGATCCCACAGTGCATCCCAGCGGAAACCAAAAAATAGATACTTCTAATAACAACAAACTCTAACGGAAGGCTCACCAAAGAGTTGTGCAAGGCTGAAAAAGGACTTTTTTGACCTTTAAATTACACTAGTCTCTCAATTCTAACTAGGATTTTTTGTGAATATTTTCTTTAAAAAAAGGGAGACATTAATTTTTTAAATAATATAATTTCTCCTTTTGTTTCACAAACGAGCATTTAGACCTAGGTATCTCCAAAGGGAAGATTATTTGTCTATATTGATTTTAGCATTCCTTTTTGCATTGTGTTGTGTGTATTTCCTTTTTTGTATTGTACAGTGGTTTTACATCAATATTATGGTGAGACCAATGTTAATTGAGGGTAACACAAGTGTAAGTCCTGAGATAACAGCAGTTGAAATGGAAACTGACATGTCCCCTGAGGTATGCACACAAGTTAAAAGAGAAAAAAAGAAGTGTGCACGATGACAAGAACCATATGATGCAGTATTTTGATAATTCCCTCCATGTTACAAACAATGTGTGGCATCAGCACATGCAGAGGGTGGGAAGGGAGAAGTCTGATGAGAGCTGTCTTGTTTGTGCCCTCATTCCATATGCCATGAGTGCCTCTCCGGTGTTCATAGCAATGGAAATAAACACACACATAGCACACTGCTTTACACATCTTGCATTATGCACCACAAGATGACAATTTCTGGGAATAAAGGCCTCCATGAAATGGGTAACAACGAGTGATTCCCTTTCAGAGGATAGCTTCATCAAACAAATGCCCCTGATGATTAAAGCAGAAACACAACACAATATAATTAAATACATATTATCTGGCCCACAGAGCAGATAAATTAAAATAGAACACTGTCAACTGTTGCAGTGTACCGACACACATGGGAAAGAAGTACCAGGTTGCTGAACTAGAACACAATTATACAGAGCAGGAAAAGTACTGACCGCAGAAGGGTGGGTTTATGGACTGATAGAATGCAAATCAAAAGCACTCATAATGGCACCAAAGGAGGTTGTGGAGAATGCAGATAGGCTATGACTTAAAAGATGGACTGAAGATCCCGAATTGCTTACCTGGATAGAAGATGAAACAGGACCAGTACCCATCATACCAATAAAAAATGCAACCATGCATTTCAGAAACAATGGATCAGTGAATGTAGCAATAAACAAGGGTTACCAATGTATTATAGGCCCACCATGCATGAAGATGGGCACAGTTGTACTAATAGACAACTATTGGGATTGTAGTTCAAAGGCCTATATGCAGCTCCCTCCTAGGTGGGGAAGTAATTGTTCCATAGCAATAATAAGTGCACCAGCTCTGGTGGTACCACTAAGTGAGGTGCAGATTGGTGATTTCCCCTGAATAGCACACATACCAGACAGCAAAGTTCTCTTGCTCTAAAACAAACCCCAAGGGAAAATTATTTCTCAGCAAAATCAATAGAGGCCTATGATGACATTCCAGACCAAAAAAAATAACTGTTAGACAGAACAGCAATGTTCTTAACCTCGTATCTTGCCCCTGGTTTACAAGCATCCACAAATGCCAAGTTGCTGCAGATCATCAGATGGGAACTGTTGCAAACAATAAATGCCACAGTGAAGGGGTTTAATGCAATTGACGAGTAGTTGAGAGCACTCAGATTAATGACTCTAAAAAATAGGTATGTTCTTGATCTCATCACAGCCCCAGAGAAGGCATTTGCAGCAAGATAGGATTGTCTTGCTCTATGTACATACCAGTAAACGATGAGCAGAATGGATCCCTTACAGAGACCATAACCACCTTACAGGAACTGCATACTATGATGGTGTTGGAGGTGGAAGACCTTGAAAATGATGACTGGTTCATTTACCTGTTTTCATGGGTACCCACTTGGTTGGAAAACACATTCAAAATATTACTTGCCATATAGGTACTGGTCAGGAAAGCTTTCTGCGTCCTGAAAATAGCTCTGAACCAATTTAAAAAGGCTGGCAAGAAAGCACCGCAAATTACAATAATAGTATATGTGGGTGAACACATGCACATGTATACAGACAAATGAAGTCCCCCTATTAACCCAAAAGAAAATCCTATTGGACCCCCCAGGACAATGTTCAAATGTCCTTTTGACTCCTCCAATTACACTGAACATTGGGTGGATTGCGAGGGGATGGAGGCTGCTGTTTAATGACATGCAGCTCAGAAGAATATATAGCACACAGAGGTAGCTTGAGGGGGGGCAGGAAAATGTGGCTACCAAAGAATGGCTATAATGGAATGGGCAGCAGTGAAGGGGCGGTCAAAGATTTGACTAGAGGTGGGGTATACTGGGGAAGATGAATATGTAGGTACCACAAACTTCCCCTACTCAGATATATATGCAAGTACCAGTTCCTGCCCCACCCATTCACCAGTACCATAATGATGAGAAACAATACCAGCTGAGGCATACTAACCACCCCATGAATCTATGGGTGAGAGATGTGCCAATCTAAGACAGGTCCTACTAAGACAGGTTTTAAGAAGCAATATTTAAATACGTGAAGATAAACTCCTCTGCCATACTCAGTGAGGCTGAACGACACTAGTAGAGATTATATTTAAATAGAAGAAAGTACACTTAACATGTGTACAATAACATGGAAAGGGGGAGGATTGCCGGATACCAAGAGAGGGACACACTTCACTGATAGATGGAATGATAGGAAGGGGTAGATTCCGTAAGCACGGGCTGGGATAACAACATATGGCAGAGGCACAGAGTGAAAGCACTGTATGGCAAGTTCCTTTTGAATTAATAAAAGGAATGCAAAGAGCCAAACAATGAGATGCACAAGCTATTAGCTCCATGGCTACCTCCAAAACCCTTCCGACTCCGCCCTGGTGAATGGAGCAATTACCGGTCCATTCCGCGGTCGGAAGGACCGGTAATTCCCCATTCACCAAGGCGCTAATAATGGTACCACAAATTGCGGTACCGTTATTAGCTCTAGAGTGCCTTTGCTGGTCCCGTCCTTAACTCCTGCAAAAACCAGGCGTTAAGGAAGGACCCACAAAGGGAACTCGTAGTGAGGCCCAGTGTCTTGTAATTAACACTGGGGCCTAGTATCATTTCATGATGATCGTCCATTATCACACCACAGCAAACTAAACCCTGGGAAAGCTTTTGCTCCCCCCTTGCTCTAATCAGTCTATGCATGGCGTCTGGCCTGTGGCTGTATGAATGTTGCAACTGGGAATGCGTGCCTTTCAGCAAGAGTCTGATTGCTGCTTCCTATTATCGGGTGATGGGGAGATTTTCAAGCAGCAGGAATGGCTAACCAAATTTCGAGGCCTACTTGTAGTGTATTCAGCTACTGTAAAAAATTAGTGATCCTGTATCTGTCAATATAAACACTTCTGCTACATGTCTCTATTTGATGTTAAATGCAGCTGGGTTTGGGTAAAAGTACATGACTATGTTAGTGTACAAGGGTTATATTATGGCCTGGCTGAAGAATTGCAATTAGTGCTCTGTTGGCCAAAGCATGACGCCTTTTGCTAAATGGGCCTGCTCGCTTTGTCACAGTGCTCTTTTCGCATAGTGACTTTTGCAACTTCAATTTTCGTGCAGGTTTGGAATGTTGAATAAATATGTCCATATTCTTATACTCCCTTATAGCACCATGAGCAAATATGAATATAGGTTGCTAAACATGGATGCGAGACGCGCATAAGTATGTAAGGATATTTGGCGTGTTACAGTACACAGTACAGCAATACTGCACAAGTAGCACAATTTTTTTGCAGCACCACCACCACAAGGGTGCGGTGCATTGCTATATGGGTTAGCAGATTAACAAGGAAAGACAGACTATTCAGTAAAAAACGATTTTAACATATAAGATGCAAATCTATTTTTACAGTTAAAAGCACACGTGTTCATTTAAAAATGCACACTATTTTTCACCTGAAATGCCTATATTGCTAGAGACACATTTGAAAATTAACAGCTAACCTATTAACCATTAACCTGACTAATAAAACCTTATTTTAATATAACCCACTAATAAAATGTGTTCTCTACTGCAGAATTAGGCATACTCTGAAAACCATTTAAATGAGTGTGCAGATTTTTTTTTCTTCTCTTCTCTGCCTGATTATCCGTGTTGTTGTGCACAGTAACTGCAGGAAGGAGGAAGTCAGATTTGCAACAATTGCAAATGTATAAGCGAAGCTATTGTTGAAGAGTAGGAGGATGAGAGATGATGGATTTCATTGGGACACGTCATAAAGAGGGCTGAGAGGAAAGTTTTAGTGGGCAGTAGCAGGGAAAAAGACAGGCAGACATCTTTCTGCACTACTGGGGAGAAGACCTGGCTGTGGGGTCCTGACTGAATGCAAATTCCGGTGTCCTGCTGCAGTCGAAACTGGGGAAAGCTGAAAGAAAAACCTTTCCACTGGCAGAGGCATTCCTATCTGAAAAAGCTGAGAATTCCAGGCAATGACCCCGGCTTGAGAAGGCAAGCGTTCCTTTTTGCTGGAGTTAATCCAAGAGAGCCACATTCACAAAGAGAACAACTAAAGAGATAAGGTAATGAGAAGTGTGGGAGCTGAGTGTGTACGGTGATATGCAGTCAGTGTAGGATTCCTGTGCGTGTCTTAATCAAATACCAATGTTGCAAGTTGAATTCTGTTCTCCGCCACGCTCTTTGCAGTGTGTCATAGAAAATGCTTTTACTGTACCATTTTATTTATTTCTGTAAAGAATGAGATCATGTCTAAATGCAACTTTTATAATACAGAAAATATTTGAAAACAGACGGGTGGTTTATTTTCTATTTACCATTACAATGCCAATGATGTGGGGAGATTTTTAGACAGTGCAATGGTCATTTTAAGACAGATGTGTGCATGTCAGAATCAGTATGAATAATTGTGAGTGACTGTAGTATAACTTGTTGGAGGTACATGAGCCAACGGGAAGAGAGACCCTCTGAACATAGCTCCCTACCGTATATAAGGTAGTGGAAATTACCACAAGACTACCACATATAGCTCTCTGTCGTAAATAAGTCAGTGAGTTTGCCCATGGTGGCGCACCAACACTATCACTGGAAATTGTGGTATCCCTAGAATGCAGGTCTGAGGTCTCTCTAGTGATCACACGAAAAATCTAAGTGAAGATAAGGGATTCTGGACATTGGGGCCACAAATAAAACAAGGGAATTATGCTCACCAAAATACCACCAACCACGTATACCAAATATGCAGGTCTGGGTGCTGAAATAATGCATGTCCATTGTATTATTGTTGCACATGGCCAAATCTGAATACAAAGAGTGATTATTGCTAAGTTATTTTTCGGCGGTAATAAAATACCGTCAGGCCCCAAATCTCCACAAAATACCCTACATATTTATGGTGCGTTGCAGGCCGGGAAAGTGATCATAGAGTACCTACTGGGCGTGGCAAGCGTGTCTCACACTGCCATTTGCACATTAAAGGGAACCCATTTTATAATAGCAGTGTGCCACTAAAAACGAATTTCAGAATGTCACAAAGGGAAACCACATTCTCAGATCTAGTGCAATATTTAGAGGCAAAGTTATTTGCACATGGGAATTGGTCTTCGAACAGTACCTTAGAATGGAGTAACCGCATTCAGGGTGAGGTGCAGAAAGAAAAACTAGACAATATTTTTGCAGAAGGCAGCATAATTCAGGTCTGCCTTACAAGATTATTGAATGCAGCCGATAAAAGTGCAGAGAAAGACTGTTTAATACGGCTATGCGGCAAAATATGGTTTATTTTAAACAAGTCCCTGCGAATGCAAGAGAATGATACTCAGCTAATTAACAGGTTAAAGACTGAATTAGATGGGGCAAGTAAAAATCAGGAAATGTTGAGAGCAGAATTGGATGTATGCCAAAAAGACATGCAATTAAAATGCAGAGACTTTGATACTCAGTTATCCAAAAGCAAGAAACAATTTGAAGATAGTGAGCAAGAATTGACACACTTAAAAGCATTAGTGGATCACATTAGGCAGGATAAAGATGAGGTTATTTCAGAAATGCAGATTTTACAAAAAGAACATTGTGAAAAAGAAGGTGATCTCCAGAGTGCAGAACAAGAAATGATTAAAATGATCCAAGAAAGAGACAAGAGAAATAAAGAGTTCAATGAATGCCAAATGCAAATGTGCGATATGCAGGAAGCGATTAATAAAATGAGTGATGAAAATAATTATTTGCATGATGAAGCCAACAGACTCCTTAAAAAGTGTAAGGACTTAGAACAGCAAATGTGCATTCCCAGGTCCCAGGAGAGGCGGCAGGGTACCACATTCAATGGAGTGGAGGTGAATTCTAGCTCTGCCCAAAGAGCTAGTGCCCCAGTGACAGGGCCGGTGACTGAACTTGGTTGCAGCGCCCTTGGGGGATTTGATACTCCCATTGGGGGCAGCCACCAATCTCATACACCTGAAAACAGGATTGAATCACAAAATAGTGCAATTCCATGCATTGCAACAAGTAGCCCCATAAAAATAATGAAATCCATTAAAGCCCTGATCAAACCATTTAAAAAGGGAGGTGAATGCTGCATTGAGGATCACTTAGAAGCGGTGCATGACATTTTTAAAGCGCTCCAGATACCTAAGGAACAGTACAGACAATATTTTCATTTAACTTTAGATGCCCCGACGGCCAGCATCATAAGGGGATTAAATGAACAGCAAAATATGACATGGCTGGAGTTTGAAAAAGAAATTTGGCGTCATTTTTCTCCTTTTCAGTCATTGCAGGAGGCAAAGAAAGTCGCGTACACTATTACTGCTGGACCTAATACATCACCTCGCCAATTTTTACAAGACTTAAAAAGAGCATTCTCTCGCTTTGATGTATCTTTTGACTCAAATTCCAATGAGTTTAAAACCGCATACTTCTATGGGCTACAGAAAGACATCATATCCCAATTGGTCCGTGAATTTGACCGTGACAAGTCCCTTGAATGGATTGTACATCAAAGCACAAAGCTATATGAGGTACTCTATTGTCAGGGTAGAGAAAGTGATAAAATGAAAGATACTAGGCCTAAATCTAAAGAACCCTCAGCCACAGTAATGGAAATCAGGTCAGCCAAAATGTCCCTTGAGTCTGCTCAAAACCAAGGTAAAAATAATGTGACACCTGAACAAAGGGGTAATCAACAAAGATCGCCATTTCCTGTACCAATGTTCCAATCACATGATCCTAGTAATAGAGAGAGCTACATCAGCCCTAGATATTTAGGAGATAGACCCCGGGTAAGATACCGGTCTGATATGGCAGGTATGAACAATAACCAGAGACAAAATCAAGATCAAAGAAACGATGGTCCCTACCAGTCATTGGGGACACAGAGTAGGTTTGATCCCAACACCATGATATATGGTAATCAGGATAGGCCCCGATATGTGGATCGATTTACTGATAATGGAAATCAACATAGGGGCCAGTACCCACAATCTGAGAGACAGGACATGAGGCCAAACGTGAACTACAGTCCACGCCAGTACAATGATTCCCCACCAGGGGACTATAATCAAAGGATGGGTGCAACCCGCTCCCCTCCACAAATGAATCAAGAGTTCAGAAACCATCCCAACCGGTATCAATCACCTGAGAGGTATCAGAATAGATCCAATCAGGGGGAAAACAACCAATATCGACCTAGGCCACAGAAAGAGGATCCTAGAGAAGTGGAAAGGTTCCAATGCCTTGAGGCCCAAGTGAAAATGTTAGCTGAGCAAATAGGAAAGCTCTATACAGCGCAAAAACAACCTTCCAAAGAGGGGGCTGATGGCCATAGCAATGACCGGGGGGCTTCCGAAAAGTGACTAAGTACTCATGATAACTGCAGTGCCAAAATGACAGATTGTTCTGATATAATTTTGCATGACAACTCTGAGGTGACTAATGGATTAAAAATGAAAGTACCAGTAAATGAAATTGTGATAGAAAGTGCAAATACTTCTAAAAAAGAGGTACGGTTTAACTTAGAGCTAAATAAAACAGTAAAGATTTGCACAAATGAAAAAGAAACATTAGGAATTCCAAAAGAACAAAGGGACAGATTTAAGAAAAATGACTCATGCATGGGGAATACCAGTGAACAGGGAGTAAGTGGGGATGCCATAGCTCCTTCCCTGGGCAAGCAAAACAATGACCAAACACAGACAGAAAAAGGAAATACTCACAAGGAGGGTACAAGTCAATCACCTGAAAAATTCTTTGAGCCACATATTTTTGAAGAGGCTGAAAGGGCTGGTATTACACTAAATGATCACAAATGCACAGAATTAAAAAATGACAAATTGCTGAATGATGTTGTTACACATGTTCAGTTGGAAGGTTGTAATGTGGTCTCTGATGTTACCCAGATGGATGGGCGAACGGTGGCCACACTCCAAAAAACCTCTGAACATGGAGAAATGAATAAAATATCTCGCACAGAAATGGGTAAAAAGGAGGGAAAAATGTCTTTTCATTTACCAATGTGCTTAGCCAAAAGTGAAAAAGACCTGAGAAAGGTGAGCCCTGAAATCAGTAAGAATTCACATTTCTTATGTGTATTAGAGGAAGTTGAGGACAGATATTATGCACCCATCACTGTAGAAGAAAAATGCCACACCTTCGCTATGATTGACACTGGCGCACAGGCCACAATTATGTCCAAGGAGCTGGTAAAGAGTATCAATGAAGGGAGGCCTCCACAGAGTCAGATCACAGTGAAGGCAAATCAAGGCCCAGTGCATAACTTTAATGGGGAGGAGGTGCCCATCATAGGTGTAACTGAGGTTGACATAAAAATAGGAAAGCACAGAATGAAACAAGAGGTATTGATCACATCTATTTGTGAAATTCCATTTCTGATGGGGACAGATTGCCTGAAAAGATTGTCTCCTCTCATAGATGGGGTGAATGGAGTGCTGTGGTCCTTAACCAAAAAACCATTGAGGCCTAAGAAACTAAAATCACAAAACAGCAATATAAAAGAATGTCACACCGTTGCCAAAACAAATGATGCTGTGGAGGTATATCTCCAGAATAGCTGCATACCTAGTGTCACTGTTATATTAATGTGTCAAGACAAAGATCAGAGCGACAATGAAAAACTACCTGTACAAATATACTTGGACCCAAGGAAAGATTGGCAGACTGCTATAGATGAGCACACATTACGTTTTTACTTAAAAGAGAATACATGCAAACAGAATATTGTTCCTAAAACAGATTCAGAAAAACACATTACCACTCTGGCAGAGATACACATGGAAGATGAGCAACCATGGGTTCACGTTGGTATAAATGATTATCTTAAAACAATAAAAGCCACTTTAGCGCTTGAACATGAAAGGAGTTTCATTAATGAGAAATTGTTGCAAAAAATTATGGAGAGGGAAGAAATCCCGAAATTTAGGATTAAAAACCAATATGTTTCTGGGTTGGACAGTCCAGAATTTGAAAACCGAATTACAGGCAGATGCATGCTTAAAATTAGCATTGGGCAGAAAACAATTTACCATAATGTATGGATAGTGAGTGGAGCACAAAATGAATTTTACATGGGCAATGACATCATGCACAGAATGTGTATGGTGTTAGATTTCCTTAATCAAAAAATATGGTCACGCCTAGGTGGGCCGGCGCCTGAATTTGAAGACAAAAGAAGGGCTTATCATTGTGCACAACTAGTTCCTTATGCAGTCGAATTACAGATGAGGAAAAATACTATTGTTCCTGCATTTACAAAACAGTTTGCAATAACACTGAAATGCAAAAATGGACAGCAGATGAAAGGCTCTGATGCATTTGTATGCCTGAATGAATCCATAAAACAGCAAGGCCTGGATTATGTATACATTCCATTGGTAGACATTGGTGAAGGATCTGTAAAAATCATGGTAAATAATAAAGGTTGTCAGGACATTCATTTAGAGGAAAACTCCCCATTAGGAATGGCCATACAAAAATCACATTATACGGCAGATTTAAATAACATGGTGATTGGGAATATTCCTGAAAAATATGTAGATGCCAAGGGCGAGTTGCCAGAACACCTGGACTCTCAGCCCAAAGGAATATTTAAAATTCATTCTGTGTATCCTTATGATTCAAATGAGACAGTGTGCTGCCATCAAGAGGATTGCATAATATTTAATTTAAATGAAAATGAAACAGGAAATCAGCCCATTGAAGTGGAAGCTGATATGCCAAAATATTTGAAAGTGGGAGCTCTACAAAAAGACACAGCCACACAGTTAGAGGAAAGCGCTGAGATTCCTTTACCAGAAGAGTTTCCAGAATTTTCCAGAATGGTAGAAGAGCAGATCTCCTTAGCGGATGCATGTGACAGCGATGAGGATCGACGCAATCTGAGGGAAATATTTATGGAGTTTAAGGATGTATTTGCAAAAGATGCTTATGATTGTGGTTTAACTGATTTACATGTGGCCACACTACCAGAAGGTTGTAGCAGAAATCCAGTGTTTGTACGCCAGTATAGACTACCGCTGGCATGTTTAGAATCATTGGCAGAGATTATTAAAAATTTGGAATCACGGGGAATAATTAGGCCCATTCATAGCACATCCAATACGCCTATTTTAGGTGTGTTAAAGCCAAATGGTCAATGGCGGCTGTGTGCAGACTTAAGAGAGTTAAATAAAAGAGTACCAGTATCTAGATGGCCACTACCATTCATTGATCAGGGCCTAGCTCAGATACATGGTTCAAATGTATTTACCACGTTAGATCTCACATCTGGATATTGGTGTGTGCCATTGGCAGAGGAGATACAACACCTATTTTCCTTTACATTTGACAGGACTCAATATGCCTGGCTTAGAGCTCCGTTCGGGTACATCAATAGTGGGAGTGAATTTGGCATATTTTTGAGAAAGGCCATGCCAGATGCAGCGGAAAGAGGAACAATAGTTTATGTGGATGATGTCTTGATAAAAAATGAAAACCTTAAAAGCCATTTTGATGAAATAAGACATGTGCTTGGCCAATTGCAGAAAGCAGGCGCCAAAGTATCTTTGCAAAAAGCACAATGGTGCAAGAAAAAAGTGAACTTTCTAGGGCATGAAGTGACTGAACATGGGCTAAATCCACAAAGGAAGAAAATAGAGGCCATACAAAGATTAAAAGATCCTAAAAATGTGAAAGGAGTAAAAAGTTTATTAGGGATGACAGGCTATAACAGAAAGTTCATTGAGAATTATGCAGAAATCACTCAACCATTGACTAAACTGCTTAAACTAAATACTCCCTGGAGATGGGAAAGAGAGCAGTCTGATGCAGTGGCTAGATTGAAGGAATGTCTTGTAAAGGCACCATGTTTAGCATACCCCATAAAGGACAGGGATTTCTTTATAGAAATAGGCTTTTCTGAACATTGTATGTCAGCAGTGTTATCACAAAAACACGATTTGAATCACAAAACCATTGCATATGCAAGTAAGGCATTTTCCCAAGTTGAAATGAAATTTAATGAATGTGAGAAGGCCCTATTAACCACTGTGTGGGCGCTACAACATTTTCGCCCCATTGTTCAGGGAGAAAAGGTGATTATTGAAACAAATCATCAACCTTTGCAATTTTTAGAGAGTAAAAGAATTAGATCAGGCAATCTAGCGCAATCCAGAATCACTTCATGGACGCTGGCATTACAAGGTTTTCCCGTAGAAGTAAGATATGGACAAAATAAAAAGAGCCCAATTGCTCAAGGGTTAGCTGACTTACATGACTGTGCAGCTGAACAAATAACAAATGAAATGGATATGGAAGCTAGTTTACAGGAATTTGAACAATCACCACACAAAGCTTTTGATGAAAAAACATGCAAGGATTTGCCAACTGTATATGTGGATGGTTGTGCTTTTCACATTGAAAATGACAGTAATAAACAATTAGTGGCAGGAATAGGAAATGTCTGGTTGAAATGTGAAGGCGTTCCTAGTATAGGGATGAGGATTGGAGATAGGAGCAGTCAGGTGGCGGAATTGGCAGCCATCTATAAAGCAATTGCTACTGCAGTTGATATAAAGTTCAGTGAAATTGTCCTGGTGACTGATTCTGACTATGCACGGAATAGCTTTATGGAGTATTTGCCTGGTTGGAAAGCAAGAGGCATGGTTACATACAACAAAAAGCCACTTAAACATGGAAAAATGATACAAGCCATAGACAAATTGGTGTCAGAAAATAATTTAACAATATACTGGAGAAAAATTCGTGGGCATTTAAAAACACCAGGAGAGGATAAGGAGGGAAATGATAAGGCAGACCATCTGGCTAAGATTGGGGCTGTGATGGGAGAATTGCTACCTATTGATTATTTAATGGGTGAAATACAAATTGATGCAGTCACACGTTCTAAAGCACCAAAGGAAGTAGATCAACCGGTGGTGCAGTGGAGTCATGACACGCCAGACCAAGATTTGATTGAGGCACAAAAGAATGATCAAATTTTGGGAATCTATTATAATCATTTGATAGATCCTGAACAAAATCCTTTAACAGAAAATGATTGTATGGGAAAAGAAGAGTTGAGGGTGTTATTAAAGAACAAAACACGAATTAGATTACAGGATGGGCTCATGATTAGAGAGTCCATAACAGGGCAAATACAGTGGGTAGTACCCCTTTCATTCAGAGGACTAATGCTACACCATGCACACGATGCCATAACTGCAGGCCATAGGGGTTCACAAAAGACATTAGAAATACTAAAAGATTATGCTTACTGGCCACATATGTCCCAAGATGTGGAATTATATACTAGAGGATGTCTAGTATGCGCCCAATTTAAACCTGCTTCACCAATGCACAGAGCACCATTGATGAAAAGAGGCCTAACTCTCCCATGGTCAGATTTGCAAATAGACTATGTAGGTCCTTTAAAAAGGTCGAGCAGGGGACACCGTTATATTTTGAGTGTGGTATGTTTGATGTCAAAGTGGATTGAATGCATTCCTGCACCAGATTGTAGTGCGCAAACAGCAGCCACATTGCTGGTGAACCATGTGTTCTCAAGGTTTGGGTTGCCACAAAGAATTGAGTCAGACAGAGGAAGTCATTTCACAAGTGCTCTAATGAGTAAGGTATGGCAAATACTAGGTGTGAAAAGGAAACTACATATCGCATATCGGGCGGCGTCTTCAGGTACAGTTGAAAGAAGCAATAGGTCTGTTGTGGATATTTTAAAGAAATTTGTGGCAGAAGCAGGTTCCAGCTGGGATTTACGTTTACCGTTGGTTCTGATGGCAATCAGGTCGACTCCTGCCAAAGCAACAGGTGTTAGCCCCCATGAGGTCTTAACAGGTAGGAAAATGGTGTTACCACAACACCTACTATACAGAACACATGAGCAAACTCTAGTGAGTGCATCCACAGTTCATGAATATATTGATGAACTGAGGAGGCATTTGCAACATGCATTTGCTTTTGTGCAGAGAAATCTGGAAAGAGCTGCTGACAGTGCTAAGTCATATTATGACAAAAAGACATCAGTAAAGGAATACAATGTAGGGGATCAGGTGTACAAGTTTCATTTTGGAAAAAGTAAACAGAAAAATTCTAAATTTCTGGCAGCCTGGCAGGGGCCATTTCGAATTATAGATAAAGTCTCTCCTGTAGTGTATAAAATTTTGAAAAATGAAGGTGAAACAGCAATAGAGCAGTTTGTCCATGTAAATCAAATCAAACCATGCCATCCCAGACATGAGATCAGGCAGCTTGAGCATGTGGAAACGGATAGAGTCCCTTGAGAAAATAAATGGGTGTGATCAGGAGGCAGTGACAAAGAAGTTAAAAAAAAGTTGATTGTTATGATGGCACATAAACACTGTAATATATGTGAAAATATATAATATAAATAAATAAATAAATAAATAAATAAATGCACATATAACGGAAGCTCGTGGTTGGTGTGCAGAGAGAAAGTGTATTAAATATTGAATGCTGTTTTATATGTGTTTGTTTTCTTTTAACTTGTGTTTAATTTCAGAAAAAAGAAAAAAAAAACGAAGTATTTTTACCAAGCATGTTTTATTTTTGGCAAAAGGATGAAGTTAGTATTGTGCTATGTACTTAATCTGTTTATTTTCTATTTTGATTTAGACAATTAACATTATTTGGTCGGAGGTTCCGGGATCAGAGGCCACGGGAGACGATGGAGTCCTGGAGTCCCCTGGATGAAGACCAAAAGATGCCTGCCTCCAGGTGGAGGTGAAGACAAAATAACCGGAATGCCAAAAGAGATGACTACTGTGGATTCAAGATTGCCAAGATGAAAGAGTACTCGAATGAACCGAATAACATCGCTGGTCGGGACATACCAAAAGAGACAAAACAAAAGTTCCGGCATATGAAGTTCCACGTATTTATTATTTTAATTATTTATTTTAACTTGTTATATTACTTATTTGTTTTAGTTAGTTGTTTTATTTCATTGTTTTTAATTGACTTGGAAAATTTAAACTTAAAGTAATGCCACTTACACTGAGAAGGCAAATGTGGAACATTTTATGAACTGATGGACTCAGATGAAATGTTGATTGCAAATTTTCATTGATGCACATAAATATTCATTTTGTTGGATTGCTATATTGTAAAAAAAAATAGAACAAGTTGTTTTTAGGAATTGGCTTGGATTATAGCCAAGTTCTAAAAACAAAAGGAGGGTATATGTAAGGATATTTGGCGTGTTACAGTACACAGTACAGCAATACTGCACAAGTAGCACAATTTTTTTGCAGCACCACCACCACAAGGGTGCGGTGCATTGCTATATGGGTTAGCAGATTAACAAGGAAAGACAGACTATTCAGTAAAAAACGATTTTAACATATAAGATGCAAATCTATTTTTACAGTTAAAAGCACACGTGTTCATTTAAAAATGCACACTATTTTTCACCTGAAATGCCTATATTGCTAGAGACACATTTGAAAATTAACAGCTAACCTATTAACCATTAACCTGACTAATAAAACCTTATTTTAATATAACCCACTAATAAAATGTGTTCTCTACTGCAGAATTAGGCATACTCTGAAAACCATTTAAATGAGTGTGCAGATTTTTTTTTCTTCTCTTCTCTGCCTGATTATCCGTGTTGTTGTGCACAGTAACTGCAGGAAGGAGGAAGTCAGATTTGCAACAATTGCAAATGTATAAGCGAAGCTATTGTTGAAGAGTAGGAGGATGAGAGATGATGGATTTCATTGGGACACGTCATAAAGAGGGCTGAGAGGAAAGTTTTAGTGGGCAGTAGCAGGGAAAAAGACAGGCAGACATCTTTCTGCACTACTGGGGAGAAGACCTGGCTGTGGGGTCCTGACTGAATGCAAATTCCGGTGTCCTGCTGCAGTCGAAACTGGGGAAAGCTGAAAGAAAAACCTTTCCACTGGCAGAGGCATTCCTATCTGAAAAAGCTGAGAATTCCAGGCAATGACCCCGGCTTGAGAAGGCAAGCGTTCCTTTTTGCTGGAGTTAATCCAAGAGAGCCACATTCACAAAGAGAACAACTAAAGAGATAAGGTAATGAGAAGTGTGGGAGCTGAGTGTGTACGGTGATATGCAGTCAGTGTAGGATTCCTGTGCGTGTCTTAATCAAATACCAATGTTGCAAGTTGAATTCTGTTCTCCGCCACGCTCTTTGCAGTGTGTCATAGAAAATGCTTTTACTGTACCATTTTATTTATTTCTGTAAAGAATGAGATCATGTCTAAATGCAACTTTTATAATACAGAAAATATTTGAAAACAGACGGGTGGTTTATTTTCTATTTACCATTACAATGCCAATGATGTGGGGAGATTTTTAGACAGTGCAATGGTCATTTTAAGACAGATGTGTGCATGTCAGAATCAGTATGAATAATTGTGAGTGACTGTAGTATAACTTGTTGGAGGTACATGAGCCAACGGGAAGAGAGACTCTCTGAACATAGCTCCCTACCGTATATAAGGTAGTGGAAATTACCACAAGACTACCACATATAGCTCTCTGTCGTAAATAAGTCAGTGAGTTTGCCCATGGTGGCGCACCAACACTATCACTGGAAATTGTGGTATCCCTAGAATGCAGGTCTGAGGTCTCTCTAGTGATCACACGAAAAATCTAAGTGAAGATAAGGGATTCTGGACATTGGGGCCACAAATAAAACAAGGGAATTATGCTCACCAAAATACCACCAACCACGTATACCAAATATGCAGGTCTGGGTGCTGAAATAATGCATGTCCATTGTATTATTGTTGCACATGGCCAAATCTGAATACAAAGAGTGATTATTGCTAAGTTATTTTTCGGCGGTAATAAAATACCGTCAGGCCCCAAATCTCCACAAAATACCCTACAGTCACAGTGCTCTTTTCGCATAGTGACTTTTGCAACTTCAATTTTCGTGCAGGTTTGGAATGTTGAATAAATATGTCCATATTCTTATACTCCCTTATAGCACCATGAGCAAATATGAATATAGGTTGCTAAACATGGATGCGAGACGCGCATAAGTACAACAATTTTCCTAGCACAGAGGCTACAAGTCAGCAAGGCCTCAGACAAGATGCTTAATTCATAAAAGCATATTTATGCTACAAGCCTCAAAGCAGCCCAGACAGTAATGTGCAGCAAGCACAAATGCCAGATGCACGAAAGGGAGTAGTGGTCATGCAGAACACAGAAACAAGATAATAGCTCACAGAACGAGAGGCAGTAGACTTCCAAGCTAATTAATATTTATAAAGAAACAAGCAGCCATCAATGTTCAGTTGCATGAGATCAGAATTCCAAAAGGCTTTGCAACAGATAGAGGAAGTCTGTCTCCAGTGGCCATGAAGAGCACAACATGCACATTAGACTTAGCTGAAATTCCAGTAAGCAGGAAGAAATTAATTCTCCAACACGGTTCCTTAACACGTGAGCAAACACATGAAGAACATGTGTTATTCATTATAAAACCAACTACAGATAAGACATATGCTGAACTCCATAGCACGCATGCAGACAGGAGGTGATACACACAGCCAAATGCAAAGGAATAGATAAGCTGCATGGCTTGGGAATGATGTGAAGTACTTTTAATTGGAATTACTGTAGACCATGGACCTCTCTCCCATCGAAGTATCCGAGGTTGGTAAGTAATGTGCCAACCATAGGGATCCCCTCTCGCTACACCACCCATGATTGATAGAACCAGCAAATGAATGGCTAAAATGGTGATCTAGTGAAACCATTATCTATTGTGGACTGGGCTCAGGAGGATTCGTCAGATAGTCATAACCCAATGGGGAAAGTAAAATGTATGTAATCTCTATGTATTTTAAGATATTAACCAATTATAATGACTAAGACAATGCCCTGGCTACCTTGCAGTATAAGTAGTCAGACCCTTATTGATGGAGGGATCTCAAGAGTTAAATTAAAGTTTTTATTTGTATTGTATTTATTTGAATTGTCATAAGGTTTAGACAAATTGTCTAGTTGTTGAAGGTCAGCCGAAACATGTTTCAACCCCTGAGGGTCTTTATCAAGGCAGTTGGTAAGGATCGTATGGCAAATCCAGTCGGTTCGTAGAGCCATTGGCTAATGAACGTCTCATTAGTAGGAAATTGTGGGCTGATGACTGTGTTCTGCTCGCTCATTCATACGTTTTATAACTGCCATCGTAGTACAACTTCATTGCTGATATATTTTTAGTACATGATCCACTCACACACTTTGTATTTTTGCAAGCTACCTGTACGCTGTCCCAGATGTTAGTCTGTGTTTTGAATAAAACTGGGTTGTACTGTGCACTTTGATTGCTCCATTATTGAGTATTGTTTTTCATGTTATTGCAGCAATTTGGGTCCACTTCTACACCAGTAAAGGACAAGACTTTTTTAGTGTCTTTGAGAAGGAACAAAGTTCTGGTCCTCACAAAGTTAATTATGAAGGCACACCCCTGAACGCTCACACCAGAAAAAATGAAACCTGTTAGTGAAAACAGGCTAGGAGATTCTTGCAAGGATAACACATTTTTAATCACAAAAAAATAGATAGGCCAGCAAAGAACTCGGTGCTCGGGAATGTTCTGCCGAAAAATGGTACAAGCAAAATTAATTTTATAAGGAAAAACATAGTCATCACTGACGCACACATATACAGTAAAAGCCTGCATGGCTGGTTGGTGAGGCCCTATAAATGGGCGGCCCGCTCCATAGGGGATACCAGGCTGCTTATTGGTCCAGCCCTGTCCATCCATCTTCCATCACATGGGGTCACCTGGGCTCATCATATCCAGGGAATAAAGGTCCCTTTCCTCATTAGTTACTATTTTGAGTAATGCTATTCTATCTTTATGGCAGGTACCTCTGAAGCTGTAGGACTGGCATAGGGGGAGCTTAAGATCATGCTGACTCACACATTCTTCTCTTATTCCATATTGCACTATCCGTACCCAAGGTTTCCACCCTCGCTTTGGACTATAATCTATTCCTCCCTGTACCTTGCATTACAAAGTTTGTCATTATGAAATAAGGTGAAATGGTTGCATTCTTTTAGATCTTTTATGACCACTGGGTTTATGGTTGGTGGTCTGAGGACACCTACAATTGAGGAATTCAAGTGTCTTGGACTCGGGCAGTTGTGGGTGTCATTACTACTGGTGGGCTGGGTGGGGTTTGGAGGTCGGCTTTTGGCCTGACTGTGATGAATGTGCACAGTGAGATGCCTGGTGCTGTCTTGCAGCCTTGCAGGGTGCATTCCTTCTTGGGATAACAAGTATTTGCAACAGTTACAGAATAAAGGAAAGTTTCTATGACAATTAGCAGCGCAGGCCTTTCTACCATCAGTGCTTGGGCCTGTTCAGGTTTCTTCGTCGGGCCTGTGTTTACAGCGCGGCCATGCGGGTCAAATGTTTCTACCAACACTACAAAAATGGCACTTACTTATATGCGTGCACTAAGTCTACGCATTTACATTTAATGTTGTGTTCGTGCATGGTTTTTTAGCACGCCCCCTCCCACCTAGTACATCACAAGTGTATCTATGGTATTTGACTCACTCTAAAGCACCTAGGGGGTTAGAGAGGTTCATTTCCTTCCCAACAGTTATTGTAACTCACAGTGTGTTTCTTAACTGCCAATTCAGCTACTAAAAACAGTGCATATTCTTTGTTAAATATAGCCATTTGATATGTGGTTAGAGTACTGTGTGTATGAGTTGTTTACCTTATGACATTTTTTAAGAAACTAACAGCACAGAGCAAGTGAAAATGTGCTTTCATATTTTTATGCAGCCAATAGTTTTTTGTTTATTCACAAAGAATGCCACTTTGAAAGCTACTCTCATTTTCGTGGATGTTACTTGCTTTTGTCTAATTTTCGATCTGCCAAAACACCCACTTTAAGTTGGATCACCTTTACAGCATTCCTTCACTGTTGCAAAGAAATGTTTATCTTCCATGAAGCAAACATTTTACCCTCTTCTTCTCCTCGGCATACTGTGCCCATATCTGCAATCCCTGATCCATGGCATTAACATGCTTTATGTTTGCTTTCTTTCACTTCAACACCTCAGCTGGCCCTACCATTGAATGACTCTATTGAGTGGAAGAAAGAGTAGGAGCTTGAACAACAGCACATTAACTCTATTATGGTGCAGTGGTACAGCAGGTGCAGGAAGGGCAGGATGCTGCTCAGCTAGACCAGGAGAGTGTGTTCAATGCAGAAGTGACATTATTTAGAATTTGTATTATGTGTTTAATGATTTAGAATACTCATTTGCAAAGAACTGAACAAAAGTGAAATAACTGTACAAATAAGTGAACAATGTAAGTTAACAATACTCACTAGATAACTGCTGAGAAAGAGCGTTTTATTTTCTCCATTTCATTGTTTAAAGCGTGGACCTAGCTTGAGAGAAGCAGAGTGCTGTAACTGGCATATGGGCTGACATGTTTTAACACTAGCGCAGTACTGTGAGGTCTGTGCATCGATATGTGCGTCCATTTGAATTAGTCCTTGGTCAGGTGTTGTTGAAATAGCCATGTTTTGAGAGATTTATGAAATTGGAGAAATGCAGGGGGCATTCTGGACTGACACCGGGATCGAATTCCAGAGGGTAGGTGCATGGCAAGAGAAGGATTGTTTGTGAGACCTCTTTTTGCGGACGAGTTGTGATTCAAGCCAGTTGGTCCATTTGCTGCACGAGGCGCATGTGCCACCAGATATGTGTAGCTAAGGCACCAGGTATGCTGGTGTGATACTCGTGACTGCTTTGTAGATGAAACATGCACTCTGGAACTGTAACCTGGCTTGGAGTGGAAGCCAATGTAGTTTGTGTAGGACTGTTCAAGAGCATGTTCATTGCACAAAGAGCTATAAAGATACATGTCCCCTCTTTAGATAACATTTTGATACTACCACCCTAAACCCCTCCTGTGCCCTCTTACTGAAACAAGCAATAACATTTCCTTTAATAAAAAGCAAAAAGAGAAAAATCTGATAAATCTAAACATCATTCTTGAGACCAAGAAGTGTCAGGAAGAGCATCCCTTTTCTAGTTGAATGCGCTTTTAAAAAGCAACCCATTCAGTTTATTTTAGAGCATTCCTTTTTTAATACTCATTTTGAGACAGGTGTTCTTGAGATCAGAGGTCATGAAACAAATGGTGCATTAGTTTTCAACTATAGAGCAGAACAGAAGTAGGTCTTTATTGTAAATCAACAAGTTACTTAATGTGTGTGTTTCCTTCCTCTGTATCATGCATTCAGTGTTTTTGGGCTCACTTGAAATCTCCTTTACTTTGACTAATGATTTCAAAGGGAATGGTTAATGTGCATGGACATTGAATTCACCAGTTTATTAAAGGCCATTGTTTGGCAGCAAGTCATCAACAATCAACTTAGGAGTGCACTTAAGAGATTGCAATCACTTCTGAGACTGTATTGTTTTTTTTTTATCAATTCCTCTGTTGTCTTGCATTTTCTTAGAATTGTACGTGGATGGAATTACTTATATATATATACAGCTGTTATTATTTTAAATGCATCTAATGTAAATATGCATGTCCAGCGTCGTATAATATAGGCTTACAGACTATTATTGAGATGAGCATTTCTTCCATTTTATTGAAATGGTTTTAGTTTCTGCTACATTCTAGAGAGTCTTTGCACTGCCAAGTACGTGGTGAGGTGGCCAGTTAACACAAATATGAGTTATTTTCCAAAGAATTAGGCCTCCATTATATTTTTTCATTAAACTTCCAGAGAGAGTCGATCACAGTATGAAATAACGGTTTATGTCTGTGGCATAAAGTGATAGAGCAGCAGGTTTTGGGAATAGCTTGGGATGCCAAGATGCCTGGTCACATGAGAGGGATCATCACTGTATCGAGTTGTTGCTATGCGGGGAGGTCTCACTCTCCTCACTGACTGCATGTTAGGTTATAGAATGTTACATTTTGTTGCAGTAGCCATTTAGGACAGGCCAATTTCAGATGTAATTAGTCTGTATAGGCAGGAGCCAATAGGATGGTTAGAATGTGCTTACACTTAGGGGCCGATTCATGGAACAAACGTGCGCCGAAAATCTACGTGCAAGCAGGCTCAAGCAGACGCAAGCGGAAAAAACAGGCGCACGCGCACGCGTGCGATTCATGGAAGTCCCTGCGCGTGTTTACCACGGGATGTGCGCCAAACCCGTGCATGGCGCACACGTCACTGCAACATCCCAAAAGACGTGCGCGACGCGCACAGTGAAAGCGCACAACCTCGGCGCATACACCAGAAAGTGGGCGGAACACGGGGCGTAACGCGCGGAATGGGGAACAACTCGCGAAAACAAGGGCGTAACTGGGGATGTACTGCAGGGAAGCAGACGGAACGCCCACACGGACCCGAACCACACGTATTCATGGAATCGAATAGGGCAAAGCCACGCACAGCGAAAGACACGCACAAGCCGATACACGTCCGCCACACGAAGGCAGGCGGTAGCGTCCCTGCGCATTACAAAAGTGGCAACATACAGCAATTGTGCGAGCGGGGCACGTGTATTTCGGGGTTGCGCGAGAAGTTACACACACGATTGAGCGGGCTACGTGTATTTCAGGGGTTTGCGTGAAGTTTCTCACGCGATCGGGCCTGGGGGAGCGGGCTACGTGTATTTCAGGGGTTCGCGTGAAGTTACTCACGCAATCTGGCCTGGGGGAGCGGGCTACATGTATTTCAGGGGTTCGCGTGAACTTTCTCACGCGATCTGGCCTGGGGGAGCGGGCTACGTGTATTTCAGAGGTTCGCGTGAAGTTACTCACGCGATCTGGCCTGGGGGAGAGGGCTACGTGTATTTCAGGGGTTCGCGTGAAGTTTCTCACGCGATCGGGCCTGGGGGAGCGGGCTACGTGTATTTCAGGGGTTCGCGTGAAGTTACTCACGCGATCGGGCCTGGGGGAGCGGGCTACGTGTATTTCAGGGGTTCGCGTGAACTTTCTCACGCGATCTGGCCTGGGGGAGCGGGCTACGTGTATTTCAGGGGTTCGCGTGAAGTTACTCACGCAATCAGGCCTGGGGGAGCGGGCTACGTGTATTTCAGGGGTTCGCGTGAAGTTTCTCACGCGATCGGGCCTGGGGGAGCGGGCTACGTGTATTTCAGGGGTTCGCGTGAACTTTCTCACGCGATCGGGCCTGGGGGAGCGGGCTACGTGTATTTCAGGGGTTCGCGTGAAGTTACTCACGCGATCTGGCCTGGGGGAGCGGGCTACGTGTATTTCAGGGGTTCGCGTGAAGTTTATCACGCGATCGGGCCTGGGGGAGCGGGCTACGTGTATTTCAGGGGTTCGCGTGAAGTTTCTCACGCGATCGGGCCTGGGGGAGCGGGGTACCACTCACCGTCTGCCTTGCGTGTAGAAGAACGCGTAGCCAACACCCGCTGTGAAGTAATAGCGTGTGAACCCCAACGGATGGAAAACACACGCACCGCACGAAAAGCACGTACAGAACATAAATGCACGCGGGATCACCAAGCCGCTGTAAGGGCCTTTGGTCCAATGAAATCGCGTACGCGTGCTGACGCGCTTACGCGCTAAGGGCCTTTCCTCGATTTTCACGCTGACGTGCAGGATTTTCACGTGCCAAATCACTCCGTATCAAGCTGGCCACGCGAAAACACACGGAAGACCACGCTCCTGCCCAGAAGGCCGAATCACTGCCCCCCAGTGCCCAGAGCAGCCTCCCACGTGCCATCTGCTGCTGCCTGCCTGCCTGCCTGCCTGCTGCCACCGTGCCCTGCCATTTGGTGCCTGCACATCAGCCATCTGCAGGGGTCCAGTTGCTGTGTCCACCCCTGCTGGTACAGAAGACTCCCGACTCGAATAACATCGCTCCACAGCCCAGCCCCAGGACCCAGTTATATGATATGATATGATATGGTATTTGTAACGCGCCTATACACAAGTGTTTCAAGGCGCGACGAGGCAGGGAGGGAGGGAAACAAGGGGAAGACAGACAAACGATTCTACTAGGCCAGGTGTCATTCAGATCGCGCAAGTGCAGAGGTAAGGGGAAAAGGAGAAAATGCAGGGGGAGGAGGTGGGGGGGAAAGTGCAGTACAAGGTAAGTAGCGTAAAAAACAAAATAATAATAAATAAAAAGGGCCAGCTGGTGGCAAGTGCGAGGTAAGTGCAGAGCAAGTGCTGGGAAGGGGGCTGTAGGGATACAGTGACAGTCCCACAGTGCATGGGGAGCCAAGGAGGCAGTGCAGGTGGAGAGTGGCTGGGCCCTGGACCGAGGTCGCTGAGAGTGGCCCAGATGCAGGTTTAGTGCAGAATTCAGTGGGGAGTTAAGCAGGTTTAGCAGGGGAGAGGGAGAGAGAAGGCAGAAGCGAAGAGGAAGGTTTTGAGGTGCTTCCGGAACCGGAGATGGTTCTCCTCAAGTTTCAGGGAGGCAGGAAGGCTGTTCCAGAGGGAGGCCCCTGCTGCGGAGAGAGATCTACCCCCAGCTTGTTGCTTCAAGAAGCGGCTGACCATGAGGGAGTTGGAGACGGATGAGCGAAGGGCTCGTGAGGGAAGATATTTAGGAAGAGAGAGTTGAAGGTATTTAGGCCCCAGGCCCCAGAAGGCCTTGTGGACAATGCAGAGGGTTTTGAACTTAATCCTCGCAGCCACTGGGAGCCAATGAAGAGATTTCAGTCCTGGAGAGATACGGTCCCTGGGCTTGAGGCCAAGGACAAGTCTCGCAGTTCTGTTCTGGATAAGTTGCAGAGGGCGGAGAGTGGAGGCAGGCAGATTAAGATAGAGGCTGTTACAGTAGTCCAGCCTTGAGAGAACCAGGGCTCGGGAGACGGTGAGCTTCTGGGGGAAGGAGAGGAAGGGAAGAATACCTCTGAGGAGGTGCAGCTGGTAGTGTGACTTCTTAGAGACGTCAGATATATGAGGAGAGAAGGAGAGTGTGGAGTCGAAGATGACCCCGAGGTTTTTAGCCTTGCAGATAGGGGCAGGAAGGGGGCCAAGGGAGGCCGGCCAGAGAGCTGCAGGGAAGGAGGGAGTGGGTGTGCCGATGAGTAGAATCTCAGTCTTACTGGCGTTAAGGCAGAGGTCATTGGCGGCACACCATACCTGGATAGCAGACAGACAGTCGGAGATGAGGGAAGGAGAGGAGGAGGCCGAGGGTAGCCTGAAAATGAGCTGGGTATCGTCCGCATAGCACTGGAAGTAGGGGCAGAGAGCGGCGATGCGGTGGGCAAGGAGTGCCAGATACTGGTTGAAAAGCCAGGGAGAGAGGTTGGATCCCTGGGGGACACCGCAGGTGGAGAAAAAGATGTCAGAGAGGAAGGAGCCCATTTGGACCTGGGAGGGTCGACCGGAAAGGAAAGAGGTCAGCCATGCCAGAGCCTGACCAGTGATACCCAGGTTATCACGGAGACGGTTGAGCAGGATGGCATGGTTGACAGTGTCAAAGGCAGAGGAGAGATCGAGCAGAATGAGAACACAGGGAGTGTTGGAATCGAGGTTCAGGAGCAGGTCCTCACGGATGTTCAGGAGAGCAGTTTCCGTGCTTCTGGCCGCTCTGAAGCCGGATTGATGGTCATGAAGATTACCAACAGATTCAGCATGGAGGTTAAGCTGGGAGATGGCCAGTTTCTCCAGGAGCTTGCCCAGGAAGGGAGTAATGGAGATTGGGCGATAGTTGGCCGGGCAGGAGGGGTCGGAAGAGGGTTTCTTGAGGAGGGGTGCACAAGGGAGTGCTTGAGGGGGGATGGGAAGACTCCAGAGGCGAATGAGTGGTTGCAAAAGTCAGCCAGGGCAGGAGCCAGGGAGTCGATGTGGTCCTTGATGGTTTTGGAGGAACAGGGGTGAACCTGTTTAGACGAGGCTTTCATAGATCGGACTTGTCTGGAAACCTCATCAGCAGAAAAAGGTGGAAAAGCAGAGAAGGAGGGCGGAGGGGCGGCTGCAAGAGAGCAAGAGGAAGAGCCGGGAAGAGAGGGAGGGAGGAGAGAGGAGGAGAGCGAGGACAGGATGTCCTGAGTTTTTGAGATGAAGTGCGAGGCCAGTGCAGTGCAGAGGGCCTGGGAGGGGACAGGAGAGGTAGAGACTGCAGCAGAGTTGGCCAGCTCCTTGCAGATTTTAAAGAGTTCGGCCGAGTTGTTAGATGCCTCAGAGATGCAGGCTTGGATAAGGGCTCTCTTCTTGGTGAGAACGGAGAGCCGGTATTGCCTTTGGAGCAGGCGGCAGGCCAGTTTGTCAGAGGATGAACATGAAGCACGCCATTTCCTCTCTGCCACCCTGCACTTGCGTTTTAGGGTGACGAGATCCGAGTCATACCAGGAGTTACATTTGGCTTTGGGCTTCAGGCGGATTCTCATGACGGGGGCAAGGCTATCGAGAGTATCAGATATAGCGGAATAGAGCATGGAGAGGACTGTGTCAGGGTGGGAGTCAGCCGAGGGGGGAGGAGGGGGCGAGAAGGTAGCAGCGAAAGCCTCAACTGACACGCGCTTCATGGGTCGGATGACCGAGAAGGTGGGTGGCAGTGAAGAGGGTGGCTTTGCCTGTGGGGTAGGGAGGGAGAGGTGGGAGGATAGGAGAAAGTGATCGCTCCAGGAGAGAGGAGTGGAGAGAGGGAGGGAGAGGGGAAGGTCAGAAGAGATCAGAGCATCAAGAGTGTGCCCTGCAGAGTGAGTAGGCCCAGACGGGAAAATAGAGAGTGAGAGAGAGTTGCAGAGTTTGCGAAAGAGACCAGTGGGGGGACAGGAGGCATCGAGGTGGATGTTGAAGTCACCGAGAAAGAGGAGTTGGGTGGTTGAGGACAGGAGTGAGGAGGAGAGGTCAGCCCACTCAGAGAGGAAGGAGGAAATTTGACCAGGTGGCCGATAGATAGTAGCCACGGTAAGGGAATGGCTAGGAGAGAGAGAGAGTCGGCAGACAAGACATTCAAAAGAGGAGTAGGTCTGCGTAGGAGTGACAGTGGCAGGAATCCACTCAGGGAAGATAAGGGCAACACCACCCCCTGAACGGTTGGGCCTGGGCACGGAGAGGATCTTGTAGCCGTCAGGTAGGAGTGTGTCGAAGCTGGTGGCAGAGCTGGCAGTGAACCATGTCTCAGTGAGACCGAGGACGTCGAGGTCCAGTTCCTCAAGAAGGCGACAGATATCAGAGGAGTGCTTGATGGCAGAGCGAGAATTTAGAGTGGCAATGTGGAGAAGGTTGCCACCCTTGAAAAACTTCCGGGGAGGGGTACAGATCAGAGGTACGCCCTGCGGAGGTGTTAGAGAAGGAGTTGAAGAGGGAGCAAGAGAAGGGGCAGGGAGGGAGGGGAGAGGCAAGGTAGCCGAGGACAGAGGAGGGGGGACAGCGGGAGCGGATAGGAAGTTGATGAGGCGTGGGAAGCGTCTATCAAAGAGGTGAAGGTTGGCCTGAGGGCCTTGGACCAAGACGGTCCAGTTAGCATAGACATTAATGATGGCCTTAGAGGAGTGGAAAGGGGCCAAGAGGACATCCCAACGGGTGCCACCATTAATGGGAGAGGAGGAGAAAGGAGAGAGCACAGCGACCATGTGAAGGGTCCATAGGTCAGGTGAAGGCACGAAAAAGAGAATGTCAGTGAGAGTTTCCTTGGAGCAGGCGCTCGTGTAGGTGTCAGCGATAGGGAGGCCTGGGTTGGAGACCAGGATGTCCTTTTTAAACTTTTTCCTACCGGATTTAGTGAGGAGAGCAGGATAGTCAATAGAGAAGCAGTTAGAGTAGATAGGCGAGATAGAGAGCACCATGGAGTAGGAGGGGAGGCGGACGACACGAGTATGCAGACAGGAAGTGAGTGGAGGGCACTAGTTTACCACAATACAGAGCAAACAGTAATGCGTAGTAGGTCAGGGCCACCTAAGTTTGAGAATCCTGCGAGGGGAGAAAAACACCCTAGTTTACCAATAAATTGGAATAGGGGGGCGAGGCATCATGCGGATGAGGTGAGCAAGGTGAGGAGGGGTGGGCCGGAGAGCGGAGGAGCTGGCGCCTGGCGTCCCCTGCGGACACCTGCAGACACACAGGGAGCCGCAACTGTAAGAGTCGCCCTTGGCCTTGGGGCCCTTAGCCGCAGGGGCTGCCGGGCAGAGGGCTGCCCAGGAAGGGGGAGGTTATAGGAAGAGGGAGGAGAGGAAGGGGAGGGGGGGGTGTGCGGGCAGGGAGGCAGGAGGGAAGAGGAGAACCAGGAAGTGGGAGGGGAGGGGGATCAGGCAACAACAACACGTTGCCCACCCACTCCTGCTCCTGGGGTTGCCATGTCGGGCACATCCACATCTGACCCCAGTGGCAACCCCTGGCCAGAGGGGCAGAGGGGCACCAGCTTCACTGCCACCGAAGTTGGTGTCCTGGTGGAGCAAGTCCTGGGGCAGTATGATGCCCTCTTCGGATCGTCGCGCGCAACAGGGAAGGACGGGAGAGGATCTGGGCCGACTGTGTGGTTGCCATCAACGCGGAGGGGGTGGCAACCCGCACCATCCAGAAGGTCAAGAAGCGCTGGGAGGACTTGAGGTCCAGGACCCTCATGAAGGCCCGGCGCCTCGTGGAGGGGGGCCGGGGCCGCATGAGTTCCATCCAGTTGAGGGTCCTGGAACGCGCACACCCAGCGCTCCACGCCCAGGTCCTTGAGAGGGAGACCCGTCTGGAGTTAAGCCGTAAGTGGCCAAGCATTGCTGTGTGAGACAGGGCATGTTGCAGTGTGCTGGTTGTCTGATACTTGCCTGCATGTGTGACATAGGCCATGTACGCATGTATGTGTGCAGGGACATCATGGGAATGCATGTGCGACCTGTAATGTGTGAACCGCACGGTTGTTGCATGTGTTTGAATGCGACATGGGGAGCCCTGTGCAGATTGCACACATGAGAGCATGGCAGTCTCTGTTCCTGGACATGGGTGGGGGCGGGGGATGGGTGCTGATGCCAGATACATATGTGGTATCCATGTGTGTGTGCCTGACCTGCGTGTCTGTGACTTGTGAGTGCCATGGATGCATGACACATGTCTGTGACAATGTACAGATTCACTGATGCAGCCTAGTCATCCTTGTATGCACTCTGATTGGGGTGTACGGGGCCAGATGGATGTGACTGAGGTGAAGTGTGTGCATGTGATAGGCATGACCCATGATGCATGTGAGTCCCATTACATTGTATGATTCGAGAGTCCATTGGACATGCATTGAAATGTCCATGGCACGCACCATGACTGTCACTGTGTGTGTTTTGCCTGGACTGACATATGTGTTGTGGTGTGACATGATGGAAGTGTACTTTGACAGTGGCACTCATCTGCTATTGCTTCCTGTCTAGGGGACCATTCTACAGTACCCTGATGCTTGTGTTCTATGTCTCCCTCTACGCAGCGGCTAGTGAAGGAGAGGGCGGAGACGGCGCTGTGGAGCAAGGCGGCGGGGATGCCCCCACGGCTGCAGCGGAAGGGGTGGGTGAGCCCCCACAGGGGCCTGCTACAGCGGTAGACGGCGAGGAGCCATCCAGGTTGGTGGTTTCCACAGAGGAGGAGGAGGCCGCCACTGAGGCGCACATGGGGCCTGGTGGGGGCATCCCTGCTGGTGCAAGTGGTGCAGTCCAGGGGCAGGGGCAGGAGGCAGCACAGGTCACCGTGGAGGAGCCTGTGCATGTCGCTGTCCCTGAACCTGTGGGTGCACCACCTTGCACCAGCAGGGATGCCCCGTCCCAGGCCCGTCCGCAGGTAGAGGGGATGTCCATGTCATCTGACTCCCCTCCACCTGCGGACGAGGGGACCCCTGGCCGTGTGGAGAAGGTCCTGATTGGGGTCGCGATGCGCACGGCTGTGATTCGTGATGCTGTGCGTGCTTCCCAGGAGGAGCACGCACGTCATCACGAAGAGCACCGTGCCGACGTGGCCCAATTGGGATCGGCCATGTTCGGGGGTTTCCTGCATGTGTCGGCCAATCTGGCGGCCCTCTCCTCCTCTGTGGAGACTATACGCCAGTCGTTCTCCTTGCCGTCTTCCGGCTCACATGCCACCAGGGCCCCCTGTGGACCTGCCCTGACCAATGCAGCCAGCTCGGTGGGGATCCCATCCCTGCCACAGTCGGGAGTCAGAGGTCCAGCAGGGGTGGACAACACAGCAACTGGACCCCAGCAGATGGAGGATGTGACGGCATCATCAGGCAGGGCACGTGCACGACGGCGTCGGTGGTTTCCATCATCCTGGATGCCGTCGTGCTGGCAGAGGCAGTGGCGTCGGAGGCAGCAGCAGGCTCGACGTGGGAGGCATCATGGCTCGGGGCCATCAAGATCAGAGGGGCAGGCATCGGCCGGAGGGCAGGAGAACCCTGGGATGGTAGTGTCTTCCGTGTGGGAGCAGTTGGTCCAGCGGATAGGTGCGGAGCGGCAGCGGGCGGAAGAGGAGCGGCTCACCATGGTCAGGGCGGAGTTCTCCATGCGTCGGGCGTTGAGGCGGGCTGAGTGCCTCGAGGAAGCTCGCAGGGAGTTTGAGGTGAACATGGGGTTATCCCTGCGAGACCTCGGGGCCAGGACAGAGTCCCGCCTCCAGGACATCGACATGGAGTTCGATGATGCCCTGGCCGGCAACATCACAGAGTGAGCCGCAGGACTTGCCCGCTGCCATTGTATATAGTTATATAGTTAGTGGTAGGTTTCCTTTAAATTGTTTTTTTTTTATTTGGTTGCGATTGGACAATGCGCCACTTTTTTGTATATAGTTCAGTTTTTAGTTAGTTGACATAGTTAGGTTTCATTTGGTTGGGCTCATGGACCCGGGATTGTCTTGTAAATAGTTCTTCTATGGATTTTTTGATTTTTTGGATTTGTTTCATGGACATTCATCTTCTTTTTGTTGTTTTGCTTTGTGGTTTTTCTAATTTCATTTCCATTCTAGTTGATTTTCAATACATTTTTATTTTCATCCTTCAATGTGTCGTATCATCTCATTACTTTCATGCATGTCATGTTGGGTGTTTTAACATTCACTTGCAGCCATTGTGTGTGACAGACATGTGTTCATTTGCATTATTTACATTGGGTGTGTAACATGTAATTGACTTTGATATGTGGGTGGATGTGATAGTTGGTTGGGCCTTTTGGCAGGGGAGGATGGCCATTACGGACATGATTGGGGATTGTTGGGACCCAGGTGCAGGGGGGCATGGATGGGACATGGGCGAGGGCCTGGTGGAGGGTGCCCCACAGTGCTGGGGGGTGGGGGTGGTGGGGGACATGAGTTGGACATGGGTGGGGGCCTGCTGGCAGGTGCCCCACAGTGCTGGGGGGTGGGGGTGGTGGGGGACATGAGTTGGACATGGGTGGGGGCCTGCTGGCAGGTGCCCCACAGTGCTGGGGGGTGGGGGTGGTGGGGGACATGAGTTGGACATGGGTGGGGGCCTGCTGGCAGGTGCCCCACAGTGCTGGGGGGTGGGGGTGGTGGGGGACATGAGTTGGACATGGGTGGGGGCCTGCTGGCAGGTGCCCCACAGTGCTGGGGGGTGGGGGTGGTGGGGGACATGAGTTGGACATGGGTGGGGGCCTGCTGGCAGGTGCCCCACAGTGCTGGGGGGTGGGGGTGGTGGGGGACATGAGTTGGACATGGGTGGGGGCCTGCTGGCAGGTGCCCCACAGTGCTGGGGGGTGGGGGTGGTGGGGGACATGAGTTGGCCATGGGTGGGGGCCTGCTGGCAGGTGCCCCACAGTACTGGGGGGTGGGGGTGGTAGGGGACATGAGTTGGACATGGGTGGGGGCCTGCTGGCAGGTGCCCCACAGTGCTGGGGGGTGGGGGTGGTGGGGGACATGAGTTGGTGTTCATTAGTTCAAGGAGACATGTGCCTTTGCTGGGGGGCATGCCCATGTTGGGTGGGCTGCCTGCGGGACATGACCAGGGATGCAGGGTAGTCCCCTGTGGTGTGGGCTGCCTGCAGGGGCCGTGGAGGGTGTACAGGGAACACCTGGGAGGACCCACACTGTCAAATCACATGTAGGACTCCCCGGCACCCCTGAAATACACGTACCCTGCTGAAATCGCATGTAAAACTTCCCGCGCACCCCTGAAATACACGCGCCCAGGCTATTTGCATGTGGAACTTCCCGCGCACCCCTGAAATACACGCACCCAGGCTATTCGCGTGTGGAACTTCCTGCGCACCCCTGAAATACACACGCCCAGGCTATTCGCGTGTGGAACTTCCCGCGCACCCCTGAAATACACGTAGCCCGCTCCCCCAGGCCCGATCGCGTGAAAAAGTTCACGCGAACCCCTGAAATACACGTAGCACGCTCCCCCAGGCCCGATCGCGTGAGAAACTTCACGTGAACCCCTGAAATACACGTAGCCCGCTTGCCGTGCTGGTACAGGGTTAGCGCAGCCCTTTGCGCTGGATTGGGGATTTTGATGGCTTTTCCCTGCGCGGAAGGCGTTCTTGGGGGCATAACTGGCGCTGCTGCAAGGTCGCTGCGCCACTGTGCGCCACGGCTGGTTTTGGTGGATGGAATCCATGAATACGCTGTGCGCGGAAATGGGTTTTGGCGCACGCGGCTGGTGCAGGGATTCGCACGCGCACACTGTGCGCCAGCCGCGTGCGCCACTTGTGCGCTGAATTCTATGAATTACCCCCTTAATGTCTAGAATGTATGCAAATTCATTCAAATTTAGTGGTTTTCACCTTTAAATACTACAGCCTGATGTTGGCGGTCGAGTTCTTCAGTTTTCCAATCTCACGAGACTGTATGACCCCCCGGCTGTTATTTTTCATTTGCAATAAACCTGTGCAATTTGTGCGTCTTTTTTTTTGTTTCAGAAAATTAATAAGGGTCTACACTACTTTTTGTAACTGTCATATTAAGTTCCCATCTCACAATTAAATAAATACAGCAAATATTTCCATGTAACATATAAAGACAGAATAATATTTAGCTTTTCTTTAATACAATTAAGCATAGTATGATTGAGTTATATTGCAAAATACACAATAATAAGATAATGGCCCATAGTTTATTGTGTATATTCTTATCAACATACATTGATTCTCTCCTTTAGTATTTCCTTCTTGGCAATGCACATGGATTCAAAATGTCACTTTTCTGAAACTATGTGGTTCACATGCACAATGCCAAAATATGTGCATTCATTTATGTAATCTAATTTGCTTGAACAACTGCTTTATGAAGGTGACATGGAAGGGACAAATGTAGTTACATAGGATCTCTGAGGCCTGCTAGATTCCTACTGAGTCTTGTCATTGGAGCCATTTTATCTTTTGCCTTTAATGCAAGATTAAGAATGCAATGTTCTTTCTTACATCTCTATCATTGTGATATGTGCCACAAGACATCTAAGGGAAGAGTGTTGTAAATTCCTCAAGTGATGATTCTTTTCTTTAATTATATTCTCCACTTTACTCTGGCAAATATTGGGCTTTCCTTTGGCAGTGTGGTCACTATGCCAGCCTTGAGGCATTTTAGTTCATCTTTATCTTAAGAGAGGTGTACAAAAACTCATTGAACTTCCTACTCGTAACATGATTTTCATAACTACTTGATTACTGCAATCCAAGCATTAATTCTTTCACAAAACATTCTGACTTACTCTTCTGAATGGATTCTGATTATTCCTCCCTTTTAGTTAAGATCTTGTTCAGATGCATCCTGATGTTTCCTCTATCTAAGAATTGATATGGGATAACCAATCTACAGCTGGTTAGTGTGTACCAAAAGTTATTCAGCCTGATCCCCTTCAATAATGGTACTCTAGGGGAACAGTAGATATCGTGTGTATACTTTCAAAGGATGCTCTCCAAGGAGGTAAAAATGCCCTTGCCTTAGTTTGGTTTCAAAAGATTTTTAGCAGTAGACTTTGTCACCCACCTCATACTCACTTTTTGAAGATCCAGAACCAGAGCATGTTTTTGTACTTAACGCATTTTCCTCAAGGTTTTGTTGGGCATAAGCAAATGCATTTCATATATGTTGTCAATAATTTGTAACATACTCACGAGTAGTAGATCCATTAATCAATGTCTATTCATGTGATTGGGATAACAGATGTTAAGGTAATACAATTCTTCTACCAGTCATGAGCTCAAATGGGGACATCCATGTGGCTGAAGTAGAGCCATACCTCAAAGCCATCAGAACCCGCGGTATTTGTGAACCCCAACTGGATCTTGAGTTAACACAAACATCTTATGGACTGAAACAATATTATTTTTCACCAATCCTCTGCTTGATGCAGGTTTTTTTTTTTTGTGGTAGGCATGGTAGAGTTTCCTTTTCACACCTAGCATGTCTCACATTTGAGTGATCCCTTTTCTGGTAAAATAACTTCCTTAAAGGATTACCGGCATTGCTTACCGCTCCGGTCCATTACAACCCGCCAACCCGATATCAGCGGCACCATTATTTACGGTGCCTCTAATAGCGGCATTGGTGCTGGCACGCGACCCTACATGCCAG
Source organism: Ambystoma mexicanum (assembly GCF_040938575.1). Classification (NCBI taxonomy): domain Eukaryota; kingdom Metazoa; phylum Chordata; class Amphibia; order Caudata; family Ambystomatidae; genus Ambystoma; species Ambystoma mexicanum. The sequence goes on from NC_090922.1 coordinate 373,612,332, forward strand.
CAATAGTGGCAATGCGTAAAGAGGAGCTGAACACAAGTCAGGCGGACATGCAAATAACAGCCTACTGAAGGCCGAAAAGTACCCTACCAGCATGGAGGTAATACCGGCATCGCAAACCACACATAAACGGCCATGTGCAGTGTTCCCAACTGCCACAGGTGCACACAATCATCACAGGTGGAGGCAATGTAGACTGGGCCAGCACAAAAGGAGCACACCCCACCCCTACCCACACCCAGTCACACACCAAAATGATTTCAATACTAGTAGCAATACTGGGGCTGGAGGACATGATTGCAGTGGAACTCCAGCAACAACAAAAACAACAGGCAGCACAGAGGAGACGTATGAGGGAAAGGAGGGTGACGCAGGCCCAGCATGCACCACCAGTGCAGGCAGTTGCAGCACACAGGCAGCCCCCAATCCCTCGAAACAGAGCCAGTCCATTCAGCCTAACCCCTGAGCAGATCCACACCCTGTACCGCCTGGACCGGGACACCATCACCACCATTGTCGACATGATACATAACGACATTGTGAGCCTCATAGACATCCGCACTGCCATCCCCCCTCTAATGAAGGTGGTGTCTGTGCTCCACTTCCTGGCCACCAGCACCTACCAGCACACAGTAGGGCAGATGCATGGCATATCACAACCATTATTCTCACGGACGCTGAACCAAGTGCTCGATGCCCTCCTGAAGCACACAGGCGACCACATATTCCTACCACGGACTGCCCAGGAGATCTCCAACACCAAAGTTGGCTTTCATTCACTGGCAGGCTTCCCAGGCTGCATCGGTGCCATCGACAGCACCCATGTTGAATTGGTGGTCCCACATACCATGGAGGTAGTGTATGGCAACCGTAAGTTATTCCACTCCATCAACATGCAAATGGTATGTGACTCAAACAAGATCATCACACATTGTTGTGCCCGATTTCCCGGATCAACCCATGATTCAATGGTCATGCGGCACTCCATGATACCACGCTACATGGATCGACAATCAGGGCAACGATCCTGGCTACTCGGTGAGTTGCATGTCAAGCTCATGGCAGTGTGATGTAGGGAGATGATTGGGGGAGAGATGCATACTTCACCTGGCTGAGATTGGCTGAGAGGATGGACAATGCTCATGCCCCAAAGCAGGCCAGACTTTACCTGACACCTAAATGCAAGACGTAAGCTGCACGAGTATGAAAATTCTATAGCCATCAACATGTACACTGCACATAATCCCACCGTAGCCCCTGTGACACAATGCAGCAACATGAAGTTAGAATGGCCAATGCAAATGACCGAATAACATCACCACAATGGACATGTGTCCATTAGCGTGTACAAAGGAGTCACATGAGGCCAAAATCCAGAATCTCACTCCTACACCACCACAGAGGTCCAGCATACCAGCATGGCTATATCAGGCGTGGAAAGTCAGATCATCAAGAGTCTGGCTTCAACGGTGACAGGAAAAATACATAAAATCAACTACACATCACCTAGATCATGGGAACAACCGGTGTGGGCAACCACAGTGCATGAGCACTCATAAGGAATAGGACACCCCTGCGCCATCTAGACAATGCCACGCACTCCTGTCGATCATATGAATTCACACATTGCAGTTACTTTGAGTAGCTCCATTCGTACATGGATATGTGGATGCAAACAGGAAATGGATGCATGCTATTGTGTCATTGATACAGGTCACATTTGGTGTAATCACTTACACATAACCATTGTTGTACACATGCAGGTGATGCTGGCTATCCCTTGAAGAGGTGGCTCCTTACCCCAGTCCGGAACCCGCAGAACAGGCACGAAGTAGTGATCAAGCAGACATTTGGGATTTTGAAGGCACGGTTTCGCTGCCTCAGCAGGTCTGGTGGGGCACTCCTGTACGGGCATAAGAAGGTTGGCAAGATCATCATGGCATGTGTCATGCTACACAATATGTGCATCAGACGGAATGTGCCTCTGCCCCCTGAAGTTGAACTGCAACCGCCTGATGAGGGGGATGAGGCTGGAGAAGATGGGGTTGCACATCAGGGAGGTAGCGATGCACAGGAGGGACGTGCTGTGCACCAGACTTTGATTAACCAATGTTTCTAACACATATGGATGCGGAATGTGCCATGGAGGTCGGTCTCAGGGCACTGGTAGCGTCGGGGACATGGACACTGTACACTGTTCACCAATAAAGCACACTTACACAATAATAAATGTCCAGTCATGTCAATTCTCATATCACAACAGGTGTATTGAACAAATGGAACATTGATTGTGCACAAGCCCTCCACCCCACACACCCTCTCCCCCCTCCGCCTACCCCCTCAACTTCCCCACACACCCTCTCTCCCCTCCCCCTCCCACCTCAACTTCCCCACACACCCTCTCCCCCTTCCCCCTCCCCCCTCAACTTCCCCACACACCCTTTCCCCCCTCCGCCTCCCCCCTCAACTTCCCCACACACCCTCTTCCCCCTCCCCCTCCCCCCTCAACTTCCCCACACATGGTGTGCACTTGCATGCACCATCAGTCTTCAAGAGTTTGGAATGGCAGGCTGCACCTACACCCCTTGTCCACTGCCATCATCTGGTGGACCCCTGTCCGACCTGTGCAAGTTCCACACAGACCTACGCAGGGGGCTGGTCTGTGTGGAGCTGGCATTTGAGGAGGTGCCTGGTTGTTCAACCACCTGTGCAGGACACAGGGCCTCCAAGGCTTCCTCCATGCGGGTGAGGACCTGCCTCACAGCCGCCAATTCGTTGCATATGTATGTAGAAGTTGACTCAATGGCAGCTTTGAGGGACGCTGCACATTCCCTGAAATCCTCCCTTGCCTGGCCACTTTCAATGATGTGCTGGGTCACCAGCCCTGTCAGCTCCTCCTGGCGCTGTTGGATTACCGTGATCCCCTCTTGCCTGTCCCGGACAGTGGTGGATGTGGAAGATGCATGCAACATGTTTTTTGCTTCATGTGTGCTCCCCGTGAGGCTGAAGCTCCCTGGCCATGACTCCACAGCAGACAGCTCATGGCTGCTGGCATTGTGTATACTGGGTGGTGAGAGGTGGGGTGACTGCAGGGGGCCTATAGTGGTAGGTGTTCTGGGTGTCGGACTATGTGCTTCATCATCGGACACGGCTGCCGGCGAGTCATCTTTATGGGTGAGCCCCCTCCGCCACCTGTTGCCATTCCCTGGCTACGGTTTGCTGCGATGATGTTGCGGAGCGTAGGCGCAGGTTAACCCAGTTCTTCCAGACATCTTTCACCGTGCGTGGGCTGGTGCCAACCACGCTCACTTTACGTGCCACCTCCGCCCAGATCTCTTTTTTGCGCAACAGTGTAGGTCGATGCATGTCATTTGAAAACACAACATCCCCATTTTCTGTCAAGTTGTCCGCGAGCATGTTGAGCTCTTCTTCAGAGAAGCGCTCTTTGCGCAGGCGCGCAGCTCCTTTTTTAAGTGCCTTGGGCATTCTAATATGCTGCTGGTTTATTTTGGGACAGGTGTGGTGGTGATATGGATCCTGGGTGCAGTGGATGGCAATGGATTGTGTTTTTCAAGATGGCCACCGTGCTCCTTCCCGTACCTATGCGGTGACACTACTTCCGGTTCCGCCATTAGCGGTGCCCGCTATTAGCAGTCATCGCTGATAGCGGTCACCGCTAATGGCGGAGGCATGGATGGCAGTGGTGCTATCTATGCTTCCCTCAACGCCACTAAGGGCGATTTTTGGGTCTTTAGCCGCATGGTGGTAAGGTCGGTGCCCGCTAATGCCATATGCATTGATGCTGGTAGTGCTGTCTGCGCTTTCCATGATGCCGCCAAGGTCAATTTTTTGGATTTAAGCGCCATGCCGGTAATGTTGTTACTGGCATGGCGCAAAGCTTGTGCCCAGAAACTCGTAATAGCCCTCTATTAGCGGGCTCTTTACTACACAGACACGGTATTTGCTCCATGCCGGTAAGGACAGTTACTTACCTCCAACCTCGTAATGAGGCCCTATTTGTCCTATTTTTACGGTGTGTAAAAGATATAAAATATTGTATGATCAAGTTATAAAATGTAAAAACTTTGCATGCTTAATTTGTAAATTGAAAGGTTGATTTACTCAGCCAAACAAAAAAAAAATTCGGAAATTATACGCATTCCTTTGCCCAATTTCTTAATTGTGTCTGGTGCAGTTATGCATTTCTGGGTATTTCATTAGCGGTGCCCGTAAATAAGCAGAACCAGAAGTAGTGTCATCGCACAGGAACGGGAAAGAACACGTCGGCCATATTGAAAAACAGAATCCATTATAATCCTCCATACACAGAACCTGCATCATCACCAGAGCAGCCCCAACTTCACATACCACCACATCACCATGGGCAAGGCCCTGAAGAAAGGGGCTGCACACCTGCGTAAGATGCGTTTTTCGGATATGAGCTAAATATGCTCGTGGACATCCTTGCAGAAAATGGGGATGTCGTGTTTGTGGCAGATATGAGTCGACCTGCGATTATGAGGAAGAAGGAGATCTGGGAAGGGGTGGTGCGTAAAGTCAGTGTGGTCGATACCACCCCCCGCACCGTGAAAGATGTGAGTAAGCGTTGGGACGACCTGCGCCTATGCGTCAGAAACATTCTGGCAGCTAACAGGAGCCATGGCATGGAAACAGCTGGCGGATCAAGCTCACCAATCAAGACGACCCGCTGGGAGGAAATATGTGCCAGGACAATTGGGATGGAGTCAATTGAGGGAGTGGGAGAAAAGGAGTGGGGAGCGCCGTCATCGGCAGATGTAGGTGAGTGTCCACACAAACCACTGTAATGCAAAGCATGATGATGTCCCACAAATGTGACAGTGAAATGAGCCAATACATGGGCCATCACACACACATGTACACAACCCTGCCTATAGGCCGTGCCCAGCACCATCACATCCACGTGCATCCAGCACCTCAAAGCCATACCTGACACACACCCCACAAGCATGTAAACATCATGTGTCACACTGCACGCATTGCACAACTGGAAGGCATGTCACACAGCATACACCACCTCATACATGTGTGACCCAGACGTATGCCTGCATGACCTACCCATATGGCAAGCAACCTGTATGTCACAACTCCAAAACCAAATCCCCTCAAATGTATAGAACTGCATCAATACCAATATATGCATGATGCATGTAGAACCATCACTGATGCGGTCCCTCTCCCTGTCTCCCACAGACTCACAATCTGACAGCAAGGGCCAGGATTCTGCGGCACAGGCCACAACACCCAGGAAGAAGGCCAGGGGCACGGTAGGAGGCAACAGGCCTTCTACATCAAGAGGCACAGCCAAACCTGGACTGCTACAGGAGTCCAAAGCATCACAGGATGCACCAGCATCGGGGCGGCAAAGGGCCACTGACACTGCGAAAGTACCCACACCAGCTGCTACCACTGCACAGGAGCCAGTGGCATCTGGGTCACTGTCCGCTGCCAACAGTTCTGTTGGTGAATCAGCTGCCACTGCTCCCCTGACGGACGATGAGGTACAAAACCAAATATTCGGACCACATGGCACACCCAGGCCGCAGCTGTCACCCCACATCACCCCACACAGCACACCCAACACCAGCATCCATGAGCAGTCTGGAGGGGAGTCATGGCCAGGTAACTTCAGCCCCACAGAGAGCACACTTGATGTGGGACCCTTGCTGCATGCTGCATCAACCTCCACTGGTGTCAGGGACAGAGAGCTGAGAATGGCACTCATTGAACAGCACCAGGAGGAGCTCACAGCACTGGTCGGACAGCACGTGACCGAAGGTGCCCTGGCAAGGCAAGAGTGCCGCCAACACACTGCAGCCCTTAAAGTTGCGATAGAGGCGAGTATGACTCACATCTGTGATGAGTTGGCTGCTGTGAGGCAGGTCCTCAGCCGCATTGCAGATGCCATGGAGGCCCAGCGACCCGCACAGAGACTGGAGCAAGCAAGCACATGCTCCACTGCCTGCTCCACACAGACCAGCTCACTGCGCAGACATGCCGCCACCCGAGGCTGGTAGAGGACATGGAAAGTAGGGGCAGCGTGGCAATGGCAACTGTTGCAGACTCATGCTGCATTGAAATGCACACCATGTGTGGAGTAGTTCTGGGGGGAGAGGGAGAGGGTGTGTGGGGTAGTTCTGGGGGAGGGGGAAGGGGAAGAGGGTGTGTGGGGTGGAGTGTTAGAGCACTTTGTATATACTAAATGTTTAATACACCAGTTGTGTCAAGAAAATTCACATGACTGGACATTGGTTATTATGTGTGTGTGCTTTATTGGTTAACAGTGCACAGTGTCCATGTCCCCCCCTCACCCAGTGCCCTTAGTCCCACCTCCATGGCACCCTCCGCATACATGTGTCTTAGTAATATTGGTCTATCACATTCTGGTGCACAGCACATCCCTCCTGTGCAATGCCACCTGCCTAACATGCAACCCCATCTTCTTCCTCTTCCTCATCCTCACCGGGTTCATGCTGGTCAATGTCAGATGGCAGTGGTATGTTTCTCCGGATGCACATGTTGTGCAGCATGGCATAGACCATGGTGATCTTTCCCACCTTCTCAGGCCTGTACAGGAGTGCGCAACCAGACCTGCTGAGGCAGCAAAACCGTGCCTTCAACAGGCCAAAGGACTGCTTGATAACCACACGGGTACGGGTATGGGCACGATTGTAGTCCTCTTCGCGCCTGTTCTGTGGGTTCCGGACAGGGGTGAAGAGCCACCTCTTCAAGGGATAGCCAGCATCACCTGCATGGGTGCAACATTGTGTATGTGGAAGTGATTTCATGAAATTACACCTGTACTTATCACTCACATGCCTGCAGTTATTTGTTGTTCACATCCACATATCCCTGCATGAATGGAGACATTCCAACTATCCACAATGTGTGAAGTCACATGGTCCAAAGGTGTGGGTTGCATCATCAAGTTGATGCAGGGTGTCCACTTCCTTGCCAGTGTTCATGCACTGTGGTTGCCTACGGCAGTAGTTGCTATGATCTATGTGATGTGTAGTTAATCGTACAATTGCACTGTTGCCACTAGTCTCATCATGATCTGCCATTCCACGCTTGATGTTCTCATGCTGGCATGCGCTTCTGTGGTGGTGTGCCAGTGATTATCTGTATATTGGCTTCGTGTGATTCATTTGTGTGCACTCATGGACTCATGTCCGGTGTAGTGCTGTTCAGTGGTCATTTGCATTGGGCATACTCACAGCATGTTGCTGCACTGTGTTGCAGAGGGTACGGTCTGATGATGTGTAGTGTACGTGTTGATGGATATGGCATGGTTGCAGTCATTCATTATTGTGCAGCTTACGTCTTTCACATTGATTTCAGGTGTCAAGTTCAGTCTGGGATGCTTTGGGGCACAGTTTAATGCAGTATGGGCATTGTCCAGTTGGACACACAATGCCACCCGGTGGAGTATGCATCTCTACCCCCATTACACTGCCATGTGCTTGCCATGCAACTCACCAAGCAGCCAGGCACGTCGTCCAGCATGTCGGTCCATTTAGCGTGGTATCGTTGAGTTCCGCAAGACCATTGAATCATGGGTTTATGTGGGATATCGGGCAGAACAATGTGTGATGATCTTGGTTGGGTCACATTCCATTTGCACATTGATGGAGCGTTGTTGCTTGCGATTGCGGTACACCACCTCCATGGCATGTGGGACCACCAACTCCACGTGGGTGCAGTCGAGGGCACCAATACAATTTGGCATGCCTGCCAGTGCATGGAAGCCAACATTTGTATCACATATGTCCTGGGGAGTCTGTGGTAGGGATATGTAGTCACTTGTGTGCTTTAGGAGGGCATCCTGCACTTGGTTCAGCATGCAAGAAAATAAGGGTTGTTATATTCCATGCATGTGCCCCACTGTGTGCTGGTAGATGCCTGTTGCAAGGAGGTGGAGCACCGACACTACTTTCAGTAGAGGGGGGATGGCGGTGTGTATTTCCATGAGGCTGACCCGTGTATCATGTCCACGGTGGTGGTGATGGTGTCCCGGTCCAGACGGTACAGGGTGTGCATCTGCTCAGGAGTTAGGTTGAATGGACTGGCTCTGATGCGAGGGATTGGGGGCTGCCTGCGTGGTACCACTGGCTGCACTGGTAGGGCATGCTGGGCATGCCTCACCCTCCTTCTCCTACTGCGTCTCCTCTATGGTGCCTGCTGTTGTTGTTGTTGCTGGTGTAGCAATGAAAGCATGTCCCCCAGCCCAAGTATTGCTACTACTAGTGGAATCATTTTGGTGTGGGAAGGGGTGTGGGTGTGCTCCTTTTGTGCTGGCCCAGACTCCATTGCCTCCACCTTTGCTGATAGTGTGCACCTGTGGCAGTTGGGAACACTGCACATAGCATTTTAGGGTTGATTCACAATGCCGGTATTACTGGCATGCCGATATCCCCTATTAGCGCCTTCATGATGCCGGTATTTGCATGTCCGCCCAATTTGTGATGTCCTCCCATTAGCGGCATGCCAGTATTGCCGGCCTGAAGGGCCACGTGCCCGCGCCCTTGGCGCTATTAGAGGCACCATTATTAGCGGTGCCTCTAATACCGGGGTCTTAGGTCGGAATAGCCCGGAGCAGTATGAGATGCCGGTAATCCTTTACCGGCATTGTTTTTCCATTACCTCCAACCTCGTAATGACCCCCATAGTGTAACAAAAACGTGATGTCATTTGACAAAGACAATTAAAACAATTTCATGATCGATTCCAATTAAATAAAATCAGCACTTTTGTTTAATAAATGGAAATTCTCCTTTTTGCTTTTCCCTTTTCCCATTTAAAAATGTGTTATCTTCTTTAAAATACATTAAAAGGAGTTCTATTGTTCAACCTTACTATCACATATAATTAATAAGTGTTTGCTATCGAACCACTACATATAATGGACATCTTTATAAAGAATGTGCACCTATTGTATATTGTATTTTCTCAATGTATCGGATTTTTTTTGTTTTTGCAGTGCCCTTCGATTATATACTTCAATGTGCTTTATACTTGTTCTATCTGTATTAAAACATATAGATACAAGCATTGTTCTATCTGTCAACTAAATATCCACTTTCTCATGTACTATGTTAGGGTACTTTTAATTCAAGGCCTTCTAAAAATTGAATAGTAGCAATTCTAATTGAGGCTTTGTTTGTACAGAATATTTGTTGCCATGCATCATCAATTGTCATTATTTTATAAACATTAAACAATTGTTTAAAACAGTCATTTCACCTTTGAGATAGAGAAACACATTTGACCACCAGATGCTGCAAAGTTTCCTAATGAGTTTCTTTTTCTCAGAATCAACATATATTTTCTTTTCTGCTAAGGGAACCACATCTGGCAAGAACTTCACATACCACCACATCACCATGGGCAAGGCCCTGAAGAAAGGGGCTGCACGCCTGCGTAAGGTGCGTTTTTCGGATATGAGCTAAATATGCTCGTGGACATCCTTGCAGAAAATGGGGATGTCGTGTTTGTGGCAGATATGAGTCGACCTGCGATTATGAGGAAGAAGGAGATCTGGGAAGGGGTGGTGCGTAAAGTCAGTGTGGTCGATACCACCCCCCGCACCGTGAAAGATGTGAGTAAGCGCTGGGACGACCTGCGCCTATGCGTCAGAAACATTCTGGCAGCTAACAGGAGCCATGGCATGGAAACAGCTGGCGGATCAAGCTCACCAATCAAGACGACCCGCTGGGAGGAAATATGTGCCAGGACAATTGGGATGGAGTCAATTGAGGGAGTGGGAGAAAAGGAGTGGGGAGCGCCGTCATCGGCAGATGTAGGTGAGTGTCCACACAAACCACTGTAATGCAAAGCATGATGATGTCCCACAAATGTGACAGTGAAATGAGCCAATACATGGGCCATCACACACACATGTACACAACCCTGTCTATAGGCCGTGCCCAGCACCATCACATCCACGTGCATCCAGCACCTCAAAGCCATACCTGACACACACCCCACAAGCATGTAAACATCATGTGTCACACTGCACGCATTGCACAACTGGAAGGCATGTCACACAGCATACACCACCTCATACATGTGTGACCCAGACGTATGCCTGCATGACCTACCCATATGGCAAGCAACCTGTATGTCACAACTCCAAAACCAAATCCCCTCAAATGTATAGAACTGCATCAATACCAATATATGCATGATGCATGTAGAACCATCACTGATGCGGTCCCTCTCCCTGTCTCCCACAGACTCACAATCTGACAGCAAGGGCCAGGATTCTGCGGCACAGGCCACAACACCCAGGAAGAAGGCCAGGGGCACGGTAGGAGGCAACAGGCCTTCTACATCAAGAGGCACAGCCAAACCTGGACTGCTACAGGAGTCCAAAGCATCACAGGATGCACCAGCATCGGGGCGGCAAAGGGCCACTGACACTGCGAAAGTACCCACACCAGCTGCTACCACTGCACAGGAGCCAGTGGCATCTGGGTCACTGTCCGCTGCCAACAGTTCTGTTGGTGAATCAGCTGCCACTGCTCCCCTGACGGACGATGAGGTACAAAACCAAATATTCGGACCACATGGCACACCCAGGCCGCAGCTGTCACCCCACATCACCCCACACAGCACACCCAACACCAGCATCCATGAGCAGTCTGGAGGGGAGTCATGGCCAGGTAACTTCAGCCCCACAGAGAGCACACTTGATGTGGGACCCTTGCTGCATGCTGCATCAATCTCCACTGGTGTCAGGGACAGAGAGCTGAGAATGGCACTCATTGAACAGCACCAGGAGGAGCTCACAGCGCTGGTCGGACAGCACGTGACCGAAGGTGCCCTGGCAAGGCAAGAGTGCCGCCAACACACTGCAGCCCTTAAAGTTGCGATAGAGGCGAGTATGACTCACATCTGTGATGATTTGGCTGCTGTGAGGCAGGTCCTCAGCCGCATTGCAGATGCCATGGAGGCCCAGCGACCCGCACAGAGACTGGAGCAAGCAAGCACATGCTCCACTGCCTGCTCCACACAGACCAGCTCACTGCGCAGACATGCCGCCACCCGAGGCTGGTAGAGGACATGGAAAGTAGGGGCAGCGTGGCAATGGCAACTGTTGCAGACTCATGCTGCATTGAAATGCACACCATGTGTGGAGTAGTTCTGGGGGGAGAGGGAGAGGGTGTGTGGGGTAGTTCTGGGGGAGGGGGAAGGGGAAGAGGGTGTGTGGGGTGGAGTGTTAGAGCACTTTGTATATACTAAATGTTTAATACACCAGTTGTGTCAAGAAAATTCACATGACTGGACATTGGTTATTATGTGTGTGTGCTTTATTGGTTAACAGTGCACAGTGTCCATGTCCCCCCCTCACCCAGTGCCCTTAGTCCCACCTCCATGGCACCCTCCGCATACATGTGTCTTAGTAATATTGGTCTATCACATTCTGGTGCACAGCACATCCCTCCTGTGCAATGCCACCTGCCTAACATGCAACCCCATCTTCTTCCTCTTCCTCATCCTCACCGGGTTCATGCTGGTCAATGTCAGATGGCAGTGGTATGTTTCTCCGGATGCACATGTTGTGCAGCATGGCATAGACCATGGTGATCTTTCCCACCTTCTCAGGCCTGTACAGGAGTGCGCAACCAGACCTGCTGAGGCAGCAAAACCGTGCCTTCAACAGGCCAAAGGACTGCTTGATAACCACACGGGTACGGGTATGGGCACGATTGTAGTCCTCTTCGCGCCTGTTCTGTGTGTTCCGGACAGGGGTGAAGAGCCACCTCTTCAAGGGATAGCCAGCATCACCTGCATGGGTGCAACATTGTGTATGTGGAAGTGATTTCATGAAATTACACCTGTACTTATCACTCACATGCCTGCAGTTATTTGTTGTTCACATCCACATATCCCTGCATGAATGGAGACATTCCAACTATCCACAATGTGTGAAGTCACATGGTCCAAAGGTGTGGGTTGCATCATCAAGTTGATGCAGGGTGTCCACTTCCTTGCCAGTGTTCATGCACTGTGGTTGCCTACGGCAGTAGTTGCTATGATCTATGTGATGTGTAGTTAATCGTACAATTGCACTGTTGCCACTAGTCTCATCATGATCTGCCATTCCACGCTTGATGTTCTCATGCTGGCATGCGCTTCTGTGGTGGTGTGCCAGTGATTATCTGTATATTGGCTTCGTGTGATTCATTTGTGTTCACTCATGGACTCATGTCCGGTGTAGTGCTGTTCAGTGGTCATTTGCATTGGGCATACTCACAGCAAGTTGCTGCACTGTGTTGCAGAGGGTACGGTCTGATGATGTGTAGTGTACGTGTTGATGGATATGGCATGGTTGCAGTCATTCATTATTGTGCAGCTTACGTCTTTCACATTGATTTCAGGTGTCAAGTTCAGTCTGGGATGCTTTGGGGCACAGTTTAATGCAGTATGGGCATTGTCCAGTTGCACACACAATGCCACCCGGTGGAGTATGCATCTCTACCCCCATTACACTGCCATGTGCTTGCCATGCAACTCACCAAGCAGCCAGGCACGTCGTCCAGCATGTCGGTCCATTTAGCGTGGTATCGTTGAGTTCCGCAAGACCATTGAATCATGGGTTTATGTGGGATATCGGGCAGAACAATGTGTGATGATCTTGGTTGGGTCACATTCCATTTGCACATTGATGGAGCGTTGTTGCTTGCGATTGCGGTACACCACCTCCATGGCATGTGGGACCACCAACTCCACGTGGGTGCAGTCGAGGGCACCAATACAATTTGGCATGCCTGCCAGTGCATGGAAGCCAACATTTGTATCACATATGTCCTGGGGAGTCTGTGGTAGGGATATGTAGTCACTTGTGTGCTTTAGGAGGGCATCCTGCACTTGGTTCAGCATGCAAGAAAATAAGGGTTGTTATATTCCATGCATGTGCCCCACTGTGTGCTGGTAGATGCCTGTTGCAAGGAGGTGGAGCACTGACACTACTTTCAGTAGAGGGGGGATGGCGGTGTGTATTTCCATGAGGCTGACCCGTGTATCATGTCCACGGTGGTGGTGATGGTGTCCCGGTCCAGACGGTACAGGGTGTGCATCTGCTCAGGAGTTAGGTTGAATGGACTGGCTCTGATGCGAGGGATTGGGGGCTGCCTGCGTGGTACCACTGGCTGCACTGGTGGGGCATGCTGGGCATGCCTCACCCTCCTTCTCCTACTGCGTCTCCTCTATGGTGCCTGCTGTTGTTGTTGTTGCTGGTGTAGCAATGAAAGCATGTCCCCCAGCCCAAGTATTGCTACTACTAGTGGAATCATTTTGGTGTGGGAAGGGGTGTGGGTGTGCTCCTTTTGTGCTGGCCCAGACTCCATTGCCTCCACCTTTGCTGATAGTGTGCACCTGTGGCAGTTGGGAACACTGCACATAGCATTTTAGGGTTGATTCACAATGCCGGTATTACTGGCATGCCGATATCCCCTATTAGCGCCTTCATGATGCCGGTATTTGCATGTCCGCCCAATTTGTGATGTCCTCCCATTAGCGGCATGCCAGTATTGCCGGCCTGAAGGGCCACGTGCCCGCGCCCTTGGCGCTATTAGAGGCACCATTATTAGCGGTGCCTCTAATACCGGGGTCTTAGGTCGGAATAGCCCGGAGCAGTATGAGATGCCGGTAATCCTTTACCGGCATTGTTTTTCCATTACCTCCAACCTCGTAATGACCCCCATAGTGTAACAAAAACGTGATGTCATTTGACAAAGACAATTAAAACAATTTCATGATCGATTCCAATTAAATAAAATCAGCACTTTTGTTTAATAAATGGAAATTCTCCTTTTTGCTTTTCCCTTTTCCCATTTAAAAATGTGTTATCTTCTTTAAAATACATTAAAAGGAGTTCTATTGTTCAACCTTACTATCACATATAATTAATAAGTGTTTGCTATCGAACCACTACATATAATGGACATCTTTATAAAGAATGTGCACCTATTGTATATTGTATTTTCTCAATGTATCGGATTTTTTTTGTTTTTGCAGTGCCCTTCGATTATATACTTCAATGCGCTTTATACTTGTTCTATCTGTATTAAAACATATAGATACAAGCATTGTTCTATCTGTCAACTAAATATCCACTTTCTCATGTACTATGTTAGGGTACTTTTAATTCAAGGCCTTCTAAAAATTGAATAGTAGAAATTCTAATTGAGGCTTTGTTTGTACAGAATATTTGTTGCCATGCATCATCAATTGTCATTATTTTATAAACATTAAACAATTGTTTAAAACAGTCATTTCACCTTTGAGATAGAGAAACACATTTGACCACCAGATGCTGCAAAGTTTCCTAATGAGTTTCTTTTTCTCAGAATCAACATATATTTTCTTTTCTGCTAAGGGAACCACATCTGGCAAGAATGTCCTTTGTCTGCCATAGATTCAATCTAAATCTCAAATATTGGTTTCAAAAGTGCGGAGAGGGGTATTTAGTTAGATTTTCAGCCATAATCCAGAACATTTTGTAGCCAAATAGAACAGAATTAAAATCTATGTATTTATTTTGAGTCATTATCCAATCATATTGGTAGAGTTTAGGTTGGGCATGCAAGGATGTTGTAGTAGAAGCTCAAAAGATATGTCTGCATTAGCTAGGAGGTTTAGAGTGACATTTCTCCATTTCAGTGGAAATAACAGTTTTAATAATAACAATTCTGAAGCTAAAGTGTATATAGAAGGTTATCCATCTGGATTGCTAATAGACATTTCCTGAGCAAAGTACATAGTTTCCAAGAATAAATGACAAAAAGAGAAAGTGCACCTAACTCAAAACGAATCATTGAAATTGGTGTGGATATAGATAAGTTAAGGATCGTTCAGCAAAATCTACCTTCAATTTTGTCCCAGAATGATTTTTCTCGCGGCAATTTCGTTTTGGCACTGTTCGTTATAATAGGCACTGCTTTTTGGTTGTAATACACCATCACAGAACTTCAGGAGAATTTGCCAAATTTAGAAAGTAGTGTTTTAGGTTGAGAGGTAACAGTAGTCAGTTTACATTCTATGTTGACCAAATATAAGTTATCATTGCTTGATCATTTATAATGACTCCAAGATACTTATAGTATGGCGTAACCTAACAGCAAGTTTTTTTGCAGTATCCATATAAATTACTTTGTTTGGCGCAGTTTGAGTTTAACGCATTCCATAATTTGTGTTTTCTCAAGGTTAATTGACATGTGATTCGTTTGTGCATATGAGCCTAGACCATCTAACAACCTCTGAAGACCTCTTTGTATTTTGGATAGTAGAATTAGTTATTGTTGATTAAGCTCTCCCCCATGTCTAATATGAAAAGGTTGACGAGGGTGGATGCCAGTATGCACCCTTGCTTAAGACCTCTATGCATAGAAAAGGAGGCTGCCATGAGTCCATCTAAGGTTCACCTCACTTGCATTGAGCTATCACAGGGAAGCAGGTCAATTAATGTCACCATGGAAGTTGAACTTGGAGTTTCTGCAGCTTTTTATCTTCCTGTCAATGCAATCAAAGGCGGAACTAAATTCTACGAAGGCCAGAAATAAAGGCTGTCTTTGAGATATACAGAGGGATTTCATTGCGTTTATGGTAGTTATGTTGATGGCCGTGCCCAATCCCACCACAAAACCCGTTTGGAAAGGGTCCCGGTTCTTTGAGAGTTGCATCCATTCATTCAAATCTCTCAGAATAATATGTGCAAAAATCATTCCAGGAGTGCCAAGAAGGGCGATCGGTCTATAGTTGGAAGGATCTTGGCGATCACCCTTTTTGAATACTGGTATTATGGCCGAGTGACGCCAAGATTATGGTATTTGTTGTTTCTTTATTATTTGAAAGAATAAGTTGAATAGAATGGAAGCCCACATTTTGGGGAATTGTTTGAACATCAAACTTAAGAGTCCATCGGGCCCAGGAGCCGTTGAGCGACTCACCTTGTTTATAAAATATAGTATATCTTCTTCAGTGAATTCTAAATGGAAACGCTCAGTTACCGATGGGTGTAAAGTTCTTGCTGTAGTCACTGGGCGGGCATAATAATTGAAGAAATGAGTCACCCATTTTGTCTCAGTAACACCACTGATTTGTAGAGCTAGTTTTGAATCTGCATTAGTTCAATTTATGAGGGCCCAAATTCATGCACATTTTTGTTGTGTATCATTTTTAGCATTGTTTCGCCATCATTTCGAAACAATACATATTTACGCAAGCGCATCCAATTTCGATATCTCGTTTTTGCTGACTTAAGAGCGAACCATCTTAGTTCTATTGGTAGTAAGAGGGCAAGTCTCTTTTCTTGCCTATGAAGTGATAGTCGTTCTTTTATAAGCAAGTCAAATGTGTGCAAGGTTTTAAATGTTTTTTTGCCATTTTTATGTGTACAAGTTTGAAATAGCTGTAACAAGTCACTGTATTCATACTCATTATGCCCATAGTACTTTGAAGATTTTGTAGGTGCTTCCTTTAGAGCGGCATTGAATTTTGTTAGTGATCCTTCCTTCCAATGAAATCTATTTTGGCTATTGTTTAACATTAAAGTTCCTTGTATTTTAGTGCAACTTTTGTTTTTCGATTCACTAATAATCTTCCATTTTATATTTAACATCTCGTGATCACTCTCGTTCGAAGGGATTACTTGAAACTGAGTTGCATAAGAGAATAGTTCTGGATTCACATAAATATAGTCAATTATTGGTCTAGATAGTTCTTTCTTCCAAGTATTGTGGGGCATGATTCCTCCTGTAAGGCACCATTGACCATGATCCTGTTTCTTGTTGTATCATTGTATTCCATTGCATTAGCGTAGCGTCACTCAGGGTTAAAGATTTGCCTAAGCAATGTAAATTGAGATCTCCGGCCACCACAATATGTGTGACTGAAGGAGCCAGAGTGATCAATTCCCATAGCATATCTAAATCTTTAAAGTATTGTTCATCAGATATACCAGACGGATTCTAACATATATTGACTATACCAAAGTTAACCTCATTGAATATCATTTTCGCTAGTTGCATGAATGGGTTAGGATTAGCCCAAGATTCAAGGGTAATGCCAGAGCTGATCTTCGTGGCAATTAAAAGACATGCCATGGGTCTGCCCTTTTTGGGTCGTATATGTGCATTCAAAAGTATGTTATAATTATCCCATGAGGGGACTTCAGATAACCATGTTTCGTGTAAAAGTACTATGTCATGTTGTTCCAAACCATTTTCTGAGTTTTCCAACAAATGTGAAAATCCTCTGGTGTTCCAACTCACTAAGGATATACACGTGGCAGGAGTATTTGTGTCTTGTTATGTATTTGTATTGCCACAAGTACACGTCGCTTGAGTCTTAGAATTTGCAGGTTTGGGTTGATCATCAACAACATGTTTTTTGTCAGTGATCTCATATCCCTGAGCACGAGAGCTAGTAAAATTAGTCACATATGATGTTTCTAGTGTAATCTCAAATCCCAAGGCAAATAATATTTTCTGGCTAACCATATTGTGTTCAGCACCACTCTGGAACTCAGCCATTCTAGATATGGCTGAGTCTCTGTCATTAAGGATTTAGATCTGGTCAATGTCAATTGAGCCAATATCCTCTAAAGCGGGTATTTCAGCTAAGATTGCTAGTATGCTGGCTCTATTCAAATCATATTTAAGATAGGGCACTGCACCACATCGAATTATAAGCAAATACATTTTGTTTTCCCCGCAAATATTGAGATACTGCCGGAGAGAGTTACTTCTTTTGTTATTAGATTTCATGAAACTCTTGTTGCAATTCCTTTTTACTGTGTTCAGGGGGTTCTCCGAGAATAACACATGATTTTTGTTGTACAAAGACTCCAAGTCCTGTTGTTGTGTAACAACGTTGTGAACATTTTGTTAATTAGATGTTTGTGACACGGCATTCTGTGACACCACATACTGCTCAACAGCTAATCTAATTTCCTCCCATCTATCAATTTGTGTATCTGTCCGAGTTGTCGTGGATAAACCATTTGTCTGGGCTGGAATTAAGGTTTTATTTGAAGACTCAGTTTTATGCCGCCAAGTTGGTGTTGGCTTCAAACTGACTAAATCCAAAACAGAATTCAATGTATTCAGTTTATTATCTGCTATAGTGGGAGGCATACTTTTGTGTATAGACTCAGGTACAGCATTCGTTTTTTCAGGGGCAGGGGTTGGATTTTCTGTGAGACCATGTCATTATCAACCACCTTCATAATTTCTAGACATCTCAATTCAAGTGCTTGCTTATCAGCTTGTAGAGCTACTATTCCTTTAGCAAGGTCAATTGTTAGGGGTACAGATTGCCTAACAAGTTTTTTAGTCTCAGTCTCTTGTAATTCAGAGGCTGCAATGATCATGTCATCAAGTGGAGCGTAAGGTACATAAGTGTTGTTACTCAACTTCAATTTGTCATTTTTTCAATCAGGCTATTTGTGAATATTTTTTCAAGACCGCAACTCATGCTATGGTAGTGTCTTTCCTGGGAAGATTAAGTGATTTAAAAAATTGTTTTGTTGTAGAATGAATGGAAGTTTGCAGCATTTTTGTATTTTTGTATTTTTTTCACTGAATTACTTGTTTGCCCTTTCTTTTACTATTGTTTTTTTTGGGCAGCAAAGATCGTATACGCACATTTGTTAGTGTCCGGTGGAGCGTTTGCAATGGGGACACTCTCGTGAGGCGCTACCTGTTTTGTTATATCTGTTCTCACGTCCGGCTGCATTTCAGGCTCAACAAACTGAATGATTTGCTCAATGAAAGGCAGAGCAACACCAACAGATGAGCGTTTGCTTTTTTCATTAGTTTTCTTCGATGGGGTCGTATTGTACAAGCTGAAAGTGAGCAATCCCCCAAAATACAATCTAAACTTCCCAATGAGAGTCAGTAAAGAACACACCCCAGTAGGGAATGAGACTGAGACCAGGTGCGGGTGAGTTTAAGAGGTAAAGTTTATCTAAATAAGATAGAACATGCAGAGAACTATGCTTACTACGAGAGAGCTCTGCCAAACAAAACACTGTTATTGCATTAAAAAGGGTTACAACGTCATCAGTGACAAAATCACATATGGTACAAAAGTTGCATACAATTGGTGCAGCTTCAGATCCAGTATGTCGTCATAGGGGGCGCTTCCACTTGATTGGTTAGTTGCTTGGCGGGAAGGTGGACATCACGTGTGTCAGCTGGGCTGGTCAGTGCGAGGTGAAAGTCATGTGGTTCTGGATGAGGTGATTGATACTAGCTCTCTAATCTAAACACTACTTCAAAGTATGCAATAAAAAGACAATCATTTGTATTCTGACACGTTGGGGGAAAACCATATATTTCACAGGTTGCTTTTATTTACATTGTCCTGAATTACTGGTCAGGTGAAAAGTATGGGGGGTCATCTCTGTCAGGGGACATGAGGGTGAACGCTAAGTGCGGGCCCAGTGGAGGGATGAGAGGATACATTTGTTGCACTGGGACATCCGTGAGAAATGGGCATGTAGCAGTATAGTCGCAGGGAGATGAAAAGGTGGGGGCCGTTTGTATGCCGTGCGCGGTGCTGCCGGGGAGGGAGAGAAGGCCCTGGGGCTGATAGACTGTGACCTAGTTCAAATAGCGAAGTTTAAAATACACAATAAAATTGAGTTCGAACAAGTTTTCATTGCCTCTTCTGCAAGGCATAGGGGAGGATTTTTGGTTGTAACTCGGACCAGATCTTCATATATGTAAAGTACATAGGTGTAACAATGTCCGCTCTGCTGCAGGATGCTCTATTTATGTTGGTTCTGTGGGTCACACATTATACATCATAACACATGATTTCCTTAACATCTTCCATCGTTACATGTGCATACATCACGCAAAGGCAATGGACCTAAAGCGGAGAACAGATATATGTGGGCCCAAATATCTTATCTACTAAAATCAGTTAGCTAACACATTCATCAAAAGATCCCTTTAGATCTCATAGAAGCAGTTTTATCACATGTGAGTACACAAGAAAATATATGGTCACAGACGGGATTAGTATCGGGGTGAATCTGGGAGTAGCACAGTTGTGGGGCAGGCATCTGTTACATCAAATAAGGGGTGAGGGTAGAGGTTGTATCAGTAGTATATGCTTTGAGTAGGGTCTGTGGGTGTGAAGCAGGTTTGTGGAGATTAATGGTTGTTTCCAAGACCAGGCCTTGGCCCGGTCATTTGCAGGGCAGTGATACTGTCAGGAAAGCGCAAGATACAATGTTGTATTTGTAACCTTTTGCACCCAGCTTTTAGTGGGAACAGGACAGTTGCAGAGACATTGGAGGGGAGGAGGTGGGGGAGTAACAGGCTGACTGTACGCAGCCCCAGGGGAGAGGTGCAGGCCTGCAGGCTGGCATTTCTGTGAGGCCTGCTGGAGCATTTACAAAAGGAAGTCTATGTTTGTACAAAATGGAGTCGGTAATCAGACTGCTTATGGATGTTGCACCTGTATGTGTCATCCCGAGGCTGCCCGGCATATTTGGCCAGAGGCGCATGGCAATCTGGGGGACAAGTATACTGTGCGGGTGGGGACGGGAATGGAGGGGAGGGGGCCAAAAAGACCTTTCCACCCACACACTCCCCCCTTTCGTTACTTAAGTAACGAATATTGCAGTTGTCCTAACCTGTGCACTATTTTTCTTCTGCTATTGCCTCATCCCATGCAGGTGTTCCTTTTTGTGATATTCAGGCCCTCCATACTGCCTTCAGGCTTTCCCTTGCCCTAGCATATTTATCAGGGGTGCAGGTCATGTAGATGCATCCCCCTTCTACCTCCAGGTCCACCCAAACTTCATCATACCATTCTAATTCCCAAGGCTCCTTGATTGTTGTATGATACAACCTGTCTACAATATACCCTGTGTTGTATATTGCTCTCATTCTGTATTTGGCTCTGAGTTATCTGTACCATTCATTTTGCATGGTACATTGTCACGATCATCATTGCATTGTTAGGTACCACATTTGCACAGCACCTAAGACCTAAGTGGCACACACAAAAAATTAAAAGAAGAAACATGATGGTGGGTATCAAGAGTTTGACAGTCATTCCGAGCCAGGATGGAGCCCACAAAAAAAGATTGTCGAACCACTCCTCCTTCTTCCTTCATCCGCTCGCCGAGGTTGTGTACTGCTTCTATAACCTGAGAAAGCGTTCCATTGTCTGCATCTGCAGAAAGTATGAACATGCGCTCCCAATATTTGTAACATGCGCTCCCAATTTGTCCGCAAACACCTCCATCCATCGCTGTCAACAGGTCTAGGACATACCTGTTCTGCATTGTCATTAACTGCAGGGCTCTTAGTTCCACCTTTATCACGTTGAACCCCACTTCCGTGTCGTTGGCTAGTTGGATCAACGCCCAGCAAGTGATCTGGAGCCATTTTGCATTGGCCCGTGCTTGGATGCTTGGAACAAGGGACGCAAAGAACGTTTCTGTCGATGTGAACAGCCAAAATCGATCTGTGCCAAGAGTTCAGAGGATGCCTCGGAGATGAAGTTGGATGACCTTTGTTTTCGCAACACTGTACTTTGCAGTTTCTGCACAGAGACGGCGTATACGGGGGTTCTTCAGTTGTTGACAGGGGATCTGGACACTTGATTGGCGACAGCCCCCTTCCCCCTTGGATATGACTTTCTGGTATCACCATGAGGACAGAATGCAGTGTTGCCAGAGCACATGTGCCCCTCCATGACTGTGGAAGGTGCAAATACACTTGTTTGCCACAAACCCAGTAAGTGCCCTTTAATGCAGCTGTTCCTTTTTTCATCTCTGGAATGATGAGCGTATTACTACAGTTCTTATTTGTGCCCAGATGGGTTCCCCCTTCTCCATGAAAGCATAACTCGTACAGGATTTCTCTCTGTAGCTTGAATGGTTTTTCGAGGGCTGTTACCCATGTGAGTTTTGCGATATGTTGTGTCCATATCGAGGCGCACGTTCGCTTGATCCACTGCAATTGCCATTTATTGTCCAGAAATAATGTTCCCTTTATAACCAAAAAAGGTTCCTTTCGGCAGATCACCCCTTATGGTTTGTGGTAGCACGTCTTCTCGTTCTGCAGCATTTCAAATGAAACAGTGTGTACTTGAAAAGTGTTTCTTATTCTGCATGATGCCTCAGCAATAGGTGAATCTTGTGGTAGCAGCACTTTACGAGTACCTGAGGCATGGGGCATTAGAGAGCACACATAACAGCTCTCGTCTGTGGTTTGTTTTGCTGTTGTGCTCATGTCTACGTATGATTTGTTAGACTGGTGTGGGTGCTGTGGATCTTCTATAGTGTCTAACCCTAGCCCATGGTATTCATCATATTTTACCTGCCCACCCCCTTTTCCATATTCTTCCCCCCCCCCCGAGGTCGTGTGATGTTGCTCTTTTAGCCCCATGTCTTATTGGGAACATTCCACCTTCCCCCTCTTTTCCCACTCATTATGCATTGCAACATATTTCTCTATAGTTTCAGCATTTGCAACTTGCATGCTTGTATTGACTGAGGTAGCTTGGGTAGTTGTATACAGTTTATTGTTCCACCATAAAAATTCAGGGGCATCTATGTCCTCTTTCTCATGGTTGTTAAACACAGAATGGTTGTAGTGGACCATGGGGTTAATTAATACAGGGACGCTGATTGTGTAATTTTCATTGTGTGTGTCATTTTTATGGGCCCTCTACGTCCAGATCAATTTAAATCCGTCCCATATGAGATGGGTGCCCTGTTTTAATAATTTCACCCCTCCTTCATATCGATACATATAAAGGCTATTGCCCAATACAGTACAAGGTCAAAGATCATGGAAAAGAAAATAATCACACAACAAAACAGGCAACACTCATAGGAATAATTTATTTCATTATTTTCTCCATTCTTATCTCTGTCTATGTTATTATTATTCCACTCTCACTAGAATTGTTGCACCGCATTTTGCATCTGGGTGTGCACAAAGACCTGCTTCCACCCAGCGTGAAAATGGGCAGACCACCACTATTAGGTATCGTGCCCCATTGCACCTTTCTCCCATGTCTGTGTAGTCTGTCTGTCTGTCTGTGTAGTCAATGTGCAGATCACGGAATGGCCCAATGGGACAGAGCAGTGTTCCTCTCAGTGTCTTTAACGTCATTGATGAGTTATACATTTGACATGTTGTACCCTCTATTACCATTTTAAACTAATGCTTGTTTAACCCTGGCACAAATCAATTTTCTTTTATATCTGCAGCTATGCGCTGTTTTGCATTGTGGGCTGGGAAAAGGAGCTGCTGTAAGGCTATCTCTAACAATTTTACTGGCATTACAACTTTACCTGTGTTATTCTGTCTCCATAAGAGGTCAGTGGATGAGTAGCTACAATCCCTTTTTCCCCACAATTCCTTTTCTTCAGGTGGTGCTTATATCCCTCACCTTGCCCTTCCTCCACATGTTTCTGTAAAACAAATTCTCCTGACATCTCTTTTTTGAGATAGGCTGATTCTTTCACAGCAGCATCTGCTGCTGCGTTTCCTAGCGACATGATGTTGCTATTGTTTGTGTGGGCTTGGAATTTAACTAGTGCTACCACAATCAATTCCATCAGTAATTCAGCATACTGTTCAGGGGACCCATCTGCCCTCCTAAATCCTCTTCTCCCCCATCCTGCTAGTCCCCCATGCACTGCTGGCATCATGTAGGCAGAGTCTGTATATATTGTTACTGCAGACCCCTGGGCTGCATGTAATGCTTCAATCAGGGCAATCAACTCCGCTGCTTGTGCTGAAAAATGTGCGCGCAGTCTTTTATTGTACAATCACCTCGTATTCCCCCTCCTCTAGTCTCACCACTGCTGTCCCTACATGCCTTTCACCTGTCTCACAATTTATTGATGCTGACCCATCTACGAAATATATCTCGCCTGCTGAGAGTACGTTTTTGCATGCTGTGGGCATGTCTTCATCCTCGTCCCTGTATGTTGCACAATCATGGTTTTGCATGCTTTCCACTGTGCATGATTCTGTGGTAAATGTGGCTGGGTTTACTGTTTTCTTTGCAACGCACTATATGTATGTTTTCACTGGCCAAAATTATTTCATATGCAGTAGCCCTCTGAGTTGTCAGTATACTTTTTGATCTCTCAAATATTGCAAACAATGAGTGCTCCACGAACAGGGTCACTGAGCATCCCATTACAATCGTCGCATTTTCTTCAAGGCGAACACTGCGGCTGCGAGAGATTGTTCGCAGGCGAAGTGTCCTTGAATAACTGCATCAAGGATGCTGCTGTAGTATGCCACGGGCTTGTGGCCTAGTGATGTTTTTTGTGTAAATACTGCAGTCATTAATGTTCCATTGCAATGTGAGAACAAATAGAATTTGCAATCATAATCGGGTGTTTCTAGGACGAGTGCTGTGGAAATCAGTTATTTTAGCATTTCAAAAGCAGTATACATTTCCTGTGTCCATGCTATAGCAGTATGTTCTCTCTGTACTTCTTTGAGTGCATGAAGTAAGGGTTTTGTCTATGAGACATAGTTTAATATCCAGGCACGGCAGTAATTGCACATGCCAAGAAATGCCTGCATCTCTTTCACTGTTTTGGGCTTGCTGACTGCTCGTACAGCGGCTGACCTATCTGGGATTATTCGTTTGCCATCTTTTGATCTCAGTTGACCCAGATATAGTACTTCAGTTAGGCAATATTGCAATTTCTGTTTGTCCACTTATATCCCTTGTGTGCTAACAAAGTGAGTAGTGCCACTGAAACTTTTCTGCATATATCCTCATTTACATCACAAATCAACATATCATCCACATACTGAATATTGATGCTCTCAGTCTCAACATTTCCAAAATATTCATGTAATATCTTGTTAAAAATGCTCAGGCTATCACAATATCCCTGGGGCAGCCTGCAATGTTCATACCTTTTCCCGCCTAGTGTGAACGCTGTCAAATATTGTGATTCGGGGTCCAGTGGTATTGAGAAAAAAGCATTTTTCAAATCCACTACTGTGAAGTGCATTGCTGTTTTTGGGATTCTAGACAAAAATTAAGCAGGATTTAGGACAAGTGGAAATTCTTTTTGTATGACTTCATTAGAGAGCGTAGATCCTGTATTATCCTCCACGCCCCTCCCTTTGCCTTTTTAATGGGATAAATGCAAGTATTGCAAGGGGAATTTGACGGTACAATGATCCCCTGCTGTAAAAGTGCATGTATTGTTTCTTTTATCCCTTCCTCTGCTTCTCTTGATAGGGGGTATTGTTTTACCCTTACCTGGGGTAGTAATGCTCCGGGTTTGAGTTTTATTTTTACAGGTGTCACTTCTTGCAACAGCCCTACGTCATGGGGACCTGTGGTCCACAATATTGGTGGTACTTCATTCATGTCTTTGTTGAAATACTCTGGCGGTGCACTGATTATTGCCATGAGGGGGATAGGTACCTGTCTGTGTTGGATCATTATCTCATGGGGGATTGCTATTTCCATAGTTATTTACCTGTCAGAGTCTGTATCTGTAAACAACTCTTCATCAGAAAAATCTTGTAATGCTGTGTTGGCATTGATACATAACACTGTGTGCCACTCACATCCATGCTCATCCATGCCAATCACTGCAATTCTTTTGTTTGACACCTGCACTCCATGTAAGTCTATATACATTACCGCCCCTGCTACTATCTCTGGAGGTGCCATGGGATGGAACACAAATTCTGATTCATATCTTCATCAACTGGTACCCCACGCACTTGTTGTGCTGTGGCTTGGGTATATATTGGTAATATAGCAGGCATAGCACATATTCCTTGTGTGGAGCACACTATCCCTCTCTCTGTAAATGATCTTGTCATGTTCAACTTACTAAGAATGTCCCTCCCTAATCATTTTATGGGCAAATCTTCATAGTACAATAAGGCTTCTCGCACTGTCTTCCCTCGTACTGTCACATCGATTCTTCTGTGTATGGAACCTCGACCACTGCCCCAGAAAAAACCCTGCGTCTCCAGTTTATGATTTGACAATGGAAATCGACCTTCTCATAGGCATGAATTTTCCGCTCCTGATTCCACCAAAAAAATGAAGTGTTTATTTCCTATCTCCACCCACACCAGTGGTTCCTCAGCTGCATTGAGGGTCGTTGATAGTATTTGACACGCAAGTGTTCTCTGTGGGCTGTCCTATGCTGAGTATCTAACGTTTTCACTATTGTCAAAAACATTGCCTCCTACCACTGCAACTCCTCTGAAAGGTGCTGGTGCACCATTTGCTGTGGTAACAAAAGGATTTCCGCGAGCCGGGGGCATGTGTTCCCTTGATTGTGCATGGAGTTGTGCATTTTGTGGCTATGCTCTGTGTTCATCTGTGTACCGCTGAGCGGTTGCACGTCCCGTCTGGGACCCCACATAGGTAATCCATATGGGCTGCCTGGATGGGGGTGGCCATGCTATTGTAAATTTTGATAAGGGCCCATGGGACGACTCCGACATTCTCTCGAAAAATGCCCCCACATCCCGCAATTCCAACATGATCCTTGTCCTTCTCCCCTGGGGCCTTGACCACCGAATCCGTACCCACCCCTATACACCTTCTAGACCCACCTCTTCCTCCTCGGGCGCTCCTTCCCTGCCATTGTGGCCTTCCAGATTGCTCCTTGCCAGCCCATTGCTCCTGTCCATTTCCTGCCCAGTTCGCTGCCATTCTTGCTTGTATAGCTATTGGCCCTTCCTCCTTCTCTCTTTCTCTCTCTGTGGGGAGGGCGGCTACTGCTGCAGTGACCTTCACTAGTTTTGTCTGTATTAATTTAGCCTCATCTGCCAGTTTCTTTTGGAATATTTCCTTTTTTGCTCTGTTTGATCCTTTTACAGTGGTGCAATATAATGCTCTGTATAATGCTCTGTATCTCTGCCCAGCCCTTGGCTTCTATCCCAGCTATTTTATCTAGAGCCTTCTGCACTTCCTTCGGGAGCCCTCTTTTAATTATGAAATAAAACCGGGAGGTGTATTGATCCCAAGCTGTGCCTGTCTCCACTCTCCACATCTCCTGCACCCAAAGAATGTAAGTCATCGCATCTTCCTCCTGCCCCATTGTGCATTGCATCCCTGACTGTAAATCTGGTGTATCCAGAAAAGTCTCTCTCAGTGGATCACATACTCGTGCTCCTACTCTATTAAATGATGCCCCATCATGGCGGTCTCAATCTAGTGTTATACAGGGGAATCCTGCCTTTGCCCACACCCTGTTAGTTTGGTCACCTACCGCAGACACCAACAGGCCTTTGACGGCGCTGATTGATAGGGGGACCCCTGCAGTGTTTTTCTCTAATGCATATATCCACTTGCTTGCTCCCCCGAGAGCGGGGGTGACATCTTTAGCAAATTTGCTTTATCCATTTAGGCCCAAGGGACATAATTAGGCCTTCCGCCCCTCTGTGTATCAGGGGTAATTGTAATGTGTTCCTTACCTTTCCTGTACTTACCTTTGCTCCCTTGTTCCCTAATGCTGCCATAATTCCGGTTCTGTTCCTTAACCTTCCATGCCACTCTTCTTCCATCGCCCTCCCCAAGGGGAACTGTGCAATTCCTGCTTGCCCTCCATCTGTTGCACTCCCCAGTCTCCTTTCCTCTTCTTCTTGCTCTTCTATGTCACACCAATATTCTTCCTCCCTCTCTGATGCCGTGTCCCCACCTTCTGCACCCGTCTCACTGGCCACTTGGTCTATTTCTATTATTCTTGTGGGGGTGTCATTAATTCGGAACAGTATTTCTCCCTTTTTCCAACCCTCCTCTGCTGATCTATCAGGTGTTTGGAGAATTTGCGGCTGTTCTGCTCTGGGTGTGGGTGTGCAACTTTTTACGCATATTCCGCTTAATCGTGACAATTCTGTTCGAGCCATTGTTAATCTTGAGTCTAAGGGCCTCATTGCACGGTAGGCGGTAAGGGTTTACTGGTACCGGTAAGGGCACCGGTACCGGTAAACCCTTACCGCCTTACTACGAGTTCCCTTTGCGGGACCCGACCTTAACGCTGGTTTTACCAGCCGTTAAAGTAGGGTGCCACAAAGGGACCTTGGTGCTAATTACAGTACCCCAATTTGCGGTACCGTAATTAGCTCCTTCCCCATTCCCAGTATGCCCTATGGGGGCAAAAATGGGAATGGGGAAGTGCCTTGGTGAATGGGGAATTACCGCCCCCGCTCACCTTGGAGTAGGGCAGTAATTCTGCTATCCACCAAGGCGGACATGGTAAAATACCGGTGGCAACCATGGCGCTAATAGCGCCATGGTTACCGCCTACCGTGTAATGAGGCCCTAAGTCTTGAGTGAACTGCTCTATGTCTATTGCTGGCGTACTCACCTGCGCACCTGCTCACTGAACGTCATATGGGGGTGGTGCTGGGGCTGTCAGTAAAGGTGCAGGGGGTGATGTGGGCTTTGACACATAGGGCCTCATTCTGAGATTGGAGGTAGCCATGGCGCTAATAGCTCAATGGCTGCCTCCAATAATGGTACCAATAATGGTAGTCGGACATTTGCAGGACCGGTAAGTCCCCATTGAAAATACCATTCCCATTTGAGCCCCCATAGGGCTCAATGGGAATGGGGAAGGTGCAAATAACGGTACCACGATTTGTGGTACCATTATTTGCTCCCTTGACCCTTTGCAGCTCCCGCCTGGTAAAACCAGGCGGCCTTAGTGGGACCCACAAAGGGACCTCGGAATAAGGCGCAAAGGGATTACTGGCACCGGTGTCCTTACCGGTGCCGGTAATCCCTTTGCTCCAGCCTCGGAATGAGGCCCATACACTGGGTCACTATATCCTTCAGCTGGTGCAGGCTTGGGCAGAAATGGATACAGCCGTGTTACCTCTACCCCTCTCTCTTTATTTTCCCCTTCTCCCGCACCGCTACTTGTTGTCAGGGGAGATGCACCCTGCCCTTTGATTTTGCTCTGGGGTACTTCTTCAAACAGTCTCTACAAGTCCAATATTTCTCTCCTGTTTTGGAGCTGTTTCCCTTGTATTTTACGAACAGACATGTCACTACCATATCTAGAACACTCTCATCTAACGACCCCCTTTGGGGCCATACCTGGGGCAAGCCTTCCCGCTGGTCAATCCACTGGTCATGATATTTGATTATTCTGTCTGCATACCCTAGCAAAATTTGACATATCTGTGAAAGTGCTGTTTCTGCACCCATGTTTATTCTATCAAGACCTGTCTGTTCTACGTGTATCAGATCTAGGCAACCAATCAATAGGACACAACACTTCACCACTTCTTATGTCACTCTTTGTGACAATACCTTTGATTGGACTTTGTCGGTCACACTATATCTAATAAAGCATTTTTCAAATCACCTTTGTAATTACACTTTTTCGTTTTCAATACTTAATCATAGCATGCAGCAAACATAAACAACACATATTATACACCAAGGGACTTAGACATGCCACACTTAACATTTAAACACAAATCCTCCCTGCTTGTTCCTCTCCCCCTTGTAATATTTTCCCCTTGTACTTCAGCTCAACCCCTTATCTTAGTCCCTTATAGGCCTTCCCTCCTGTCTATGAGTGCCCCCAAACAAAGAAAAAAGAAAGAAGATAAGTGTTTTCTAAATACTATTCTGAGTCTTCCCCTTAAATGAGACTCCTACTGTTTCCACTTATTTTCCTCGTTATATCCTGTACTAGTCGATATAGTACTATACAGCGTCGCCTTCCACCCCTCGCTGGGATAGGTTCCCGTACCGCTTTTCACCTCAAAATCCCCTTAGCTATCCTACTGGCCATAAACAGACAGAAAAGAATAGAGCAAAACCAGAAGAGAATGTCCCCTAACTTTAGTGAACTTATGTCCCCTCTGTCCAATCCCAAACACCCTTTATCTGACTCCTTGTACTACCTTTTCTCCCTGTCACCCCCTTACTGTCTTTTAATGTCGCTCGCACTTGATACTCACGTGTCCGTCTTGATCCGAGATCCTCTGGTTCCGGTCTGTTAAGGAGCTGCCCCGCACTCAATGGCGGTGCCTGTCTCCGGCGAGTGGTACAGTGGGATTTTGCATAGCCGGGACCCGTACACCCTCTCGCCCTACTGCGTGCGCACGTCTAGGTGTACCGGTTGCCATAGGCGGGCAGCACTTGAGGGGGGCACCCTGGGTCTCCGCTGTGGCCGGGGACATCTTGTGTCAAAAGGAACGGACAGACGCAATCACATCCAGGGCTCACCAAATGAAAGTGAGCGGTCCCCCAAAATACAATCCAAACTCCCCAATGAGAGTCAGTATAGGACACACCGCAATAGGGAATGAGACTGAGACCAAGTGCGGATGAGTTTAAGAGGTAAAGTTTATCTAGATAAGATAGGGCATGCAGACAACTCTGCTTACTCTGAGAGCGCTCTGCAAAACAATACACAGTTATTGCATTAAAAGGGTTACAGCATCATCAGTGAAGAAATCATATATGGTACAAAAGTTGCATACAATTGGTAGAGCCGCAGATCCAGTATGTCTTCATAGGGGCTGCTTCCTTTGATTGGTTGCTTGCTTGGTGGGAAGGCGGGCATCATGTGTGTCAGCTGGGCTGGTCAGTGCGAGGTGAAGGTTATGTGGTTCTGGATGAGGTGATTGATACTAGCTCCCTAATCTAAACACTACTTCAAAGTATGCAAAAAAAAAGACAGTCATTTGTATTCTGACACGTTGGGAGAAAACCATATATTTCACAGGTTGCTTTTGTATACATTAGGGGTCATTAGGAGATTCGCAGTAAAAATCAGTTTTTACCAGCATGGAGGCAATACTGTGTCCGGTTAGCACTGACGTCACTAACAGCGGCCGATTACGAGTATGCATGCACGCGTGTAGTGGCATGCCAGTATCGACAGTACCGGCTTGCTGCAAAAGTCCCAAAAACAACCCTTAGTGGCACCATGGAAAGCGCTGACACCCCTTCTGCCTCCGTCCACCCCTAAATAATGGGGTCAGCATTAGCGGGCCGGGCTAATACCAGAACCGGAAGTAAAGTCATCACGCTAGAACGGGAAATGGCACAGCGGCCATCTTGAAAAACACAATCCATTGCCATCTTCGATATACAGGACCTGGAGCATCAAAACAACACTCAGATCAGCATCTACACCACCAACACTATGCCAAAGGCCATAAAGAAAGGGGCATCCCGGCAGCGGAAGGAGCGGTTCTCCGAGGATGAACTTAACATTCTCGTTGACAATCTGGCTGAGAATGCAGAGGTTGTCTTTGCCTCAGACCTGAAGAGAGCAGCACAGCTCAAACATAGAGATATGGGAGCTAGTGTCCCAGAAAGTCAGTGAGGTTGGCACCACCTCCCGCACTGTAAAGTACATCAAAAAACGCTGCGACGACCTGCGCCTCCGAGTGCGCAATATCTTGTCTGCCAACCAAAGCCAGGGCCTGGATACTGGCGGTGGCTCAAACTCACCAATCAAACTCAGCCGCTGGGAAGAAACCTGTGCCAGCACCATTGGTATGGAGTCCATAGAAGGAGTGGAAGAAATGGAACGTGGAGCCTCGTCATCGGCAGATGGAGGTGAGTGTCGAAAGAAAACACTGTAATGAAAAGTATGATGATAGTTCACCAATGTGACTGTGCCAGCAATGCATGGGCCATTACACACACATGGACACACCCCTGCCTAGATGCTGTCCCCAGCACTGACGCATCCACATGCATGCAGCATGCCAATGCAATTCCTGAGACATACACCACAAACAGGGAAACGGCATGTGTCACACTGCACGCAGTCCACAACACAAAGGCATGTCACACAGCAGACACCACCTCACACATGTGTAAACCTAATGTATGCCTGAAAAACCCCACCATATGACAGACAACCTGTATGCCACAACTGTAGGACAGCAAGTCATCAAATGTGTACAACTGCACTAATACCATTGTATGCATGATGCATGTACAACCATCACTGATGCCATCCCTCTTTTGGTCCCCCACAGGGCGTGATACCGACACCGATGCAGAGGACTCTGCAGCACAGGCCACCACTCCTATGAAGAGGGCCATGTCCAGGGAAGACACTAACAGGCCTTCCACGTCCAAGGGCACTGGCAAGGCACATCAGAAACCGAGGACAAAGGCACCACTGGATGGCAGGGAACAGGGGCATCATAGGTCTGCCACTACTCCAACAGTTCCAACACCTGTGGAATCCGCAGCTCTAGAGCCGGTGGCAGATGGGACCCTGTCTGCAGCTACCAGTTTGATTGTGGTGGCAGCTACCACTGCGCCACAGAGTGGCGATGAGGTACTTTCCCAAGGCGAGGTCTGTGTCCCTGAGGAGGACAACCACTCCATGAAATTTGGTGGCACACCCAGCCCATCCAAGAACACCAGTACACACCCATTAGCTCACCCGATGGCACCTTGCGTGTCCAGTCTGGAAGAGAGGCAGAAGCAGAGGCCTGAAGCCCCACAGAATTGGGTCCCTTGCCACACGTGCCATCCACCTCCACAGGGGTCCGGGATGGGGGAGTTCAGGATGTCACAGATTGAGGCGCGCCAGCAGGAGCTGACCGGCCTAGTGAAACACCATGTCTCTGATGGTGATGTGAGGAGGAGGGAGGCCGGAGACAACAGTGCAGCCATGAAAGGGGCCATAGAGTCGAGCACCTTTAAGATCTGTGAGGAGCTGTCAGCAGTGAGGCAGGTCCTTGCCAGGATTGCGGATGCCATGGAGGCTCTGCGTCCTGCTCTGACCGTAGACCATAAGCCCACAGGGTCTTCGTCAAGCTCCACACAGATGAGCCCCCTGCGCAGGTCTGTGCGTACCATGAGGCACCCCAACATGCCACCCCCGGAGTCCGACACAGGAAATTAGTAGCAGGATCAACCTGCATGTGCAGACCTATGTAGACTCGAGTGGCATAACATTGCAGGCCATGTGTGGGGGAGTTGTGGGGGGAGGGGTTGTGTGGAGGAGTTGTGGGAGGAGGGTGAGGGGGGAGGGGTTGTGTGGGGGAGTTGTGGGGGAGAAGGAGGGGGGAGGGGTTGTGTGGGGGAGTTGTGGGGGGAGGGGGAGGAGGGAGGGTGTGTGTGTGAGGTGGAGGGTCTGAGCACTTTTTACTTTTTCCTGTTAAATACACCCGTTGGGTACCAAAAAACACTTGTCTGGACATTCCTTATTGTGTATGTGTGATTTATTGGTTTACAGTGCATAGTGTCCATGTACCCCCACACCCAGTGCCCTGAATCCCACATTCATGGCACCCTCTGCATCCATGTGTCTTAGAAATATTGGCCTATCACAGACTGGTGCAGAGCATGTCCCTCCTGTGCATCACCACCGGGATGATGTACAACCCCATCTTCTTCATCTTCTTCATCCTCACCTGGTGGTTGCTGTTCAATAACAGGGGGCAGAGGCACGTTCCATCGGATGCACATGTTGTGCAGCATGACACATGCCATGATGATCTTGGCCACCTTCTCTTACCTGTACAGGAGTGCCCCACCCGACCGGGCAAGATAGCGAAAACGTGCCTTCAACAGGCCATAGGTCTGCTCGATCACCACATGGGTACTGGTATGGGCACGATTGTAGTCCTCTTTGTGCCTGTTCTGCGGGTTCCAGACAGGGGTTAGGAGCCACATCTTCAAGGGATAGCCACTATCCCCCTGCATGGGTGCATAATAAGGTATGTGTAAGTCAATTCCTGATAGATACCTGTACTTATCACACATGCCTGTAGATATATGTTGTTCACATGCACATGTCCCTGGATGTATGCACACATTTTACCTTGCCACAATGTGTGCTGTGCCATGGGCTGCCTGAAGGGAATTATTTTGCAGCAATTGTAATTTGGCCAAATTTGTTGTTGTGGTTTCTAGTAGTAAGATGTTACAATAGTCCAATTTCTAAAGTATGAGGGCTCGGGCAAGGGTGAGGCAATTCTGTGGAGTGAGAAATTGACAGCTGAGTGAGATAAGTTTGGATGTGTAAGCCATGGAAGAAGATAGAGCATTGATATTTTTAGTCATTGATAGGTTGGTGTCTAGATTAACACAAAGAGTTTTTTCCTGCTTAAGGAATAGGATAGACGTCTCATCAATGGTAATGGCTGTGTAGAGATTTCATGCCCCCGGGAGCCTCTGATGCGAATCTAATTGTTTTCATCATTCAAACACCGGCTGTTGGTGGCCATACAGTTTTGAATGATGGCATAGATTTCGTGCTTGGTGATGGTATCTTGTTTATGGTCACCTGTGATGGGGACCAGGATTTGGGTGTCATAGGCAATATTCGTATAAATGACTCCCATAGAGTACCACTTGTTCTTGTCTCATTCTGTGTCTTCTGCTTGCCCCCCCTGTGCTCTCCCCAAGTGTCTCCCCACAACCCTCCATTCTTCTTTCACTCCCCATCCACACCCCTCTTATCTCTCCTCTTCCCCCTTCTGCGCATCATCTATGGTGCTCTCTGTTTCTCCTATCTTCAACTGCTTTTCTATTGACTATCCTACCCTTCTCACTAAGTCTGGTAGGAAGAGGTTCAAACAAGATATCTTGGTCTCCAACCCAGGCCTCCCTATCACTGATATCTACACCAGCACTTCCTCCAGACAGACCCTCAACAACATCCTCTTTGTCGTTCCTTCGCCAGACCTATGGACTCTTCATATGGTCTCTGTGCTCGCTCCTTTCTCTTCCTCTCCCATTAATGGTGGCACTTGGTGGGAGGCCCTCCTGACTTCCTTTCACTCCTCGAAGGTCATCATTAATGTTTACCTGAATGGGACCATCTTGGTCAAAGTGCCTCAGGCCAACCTCCTCCTCTGTGATAGACGCCTCCTGTAACGTATCAATTTCCTTTCCTCTTCTGCTGTCCTTTCTCTCCCTTCTTCGGCTTCCTTGCCTCCCCCTCAGCCACTTCTCTGGCACCCTCTCCTTCGCCTTGGCTACCATGCCCTCTACTCCTACCTCCTCCTTTTACACTTCCGCTGGGAGTATGTCTGATTTGTAACCCTCCCCGGAAATTTCAAGGATAGCAAACTTCTCCACATCACCACTCTTAACTCTCTCTCAGCTGTCAAACACTCCTCTGACATCTGCTGTCTCCTGGAAGAACTGGACCGTGATCTCCTTGGTCTCACTGAGACATGGTTCATGGTCAGCTCTGTCACAAGCTTTGACACTCTCCTCTCTGATGGCTAGAAGATCCTCTCCGCGCCCAGATCCAACCGTTATGGTGGGGGTGTAGCCTTGATTTTCCCAGAGTGGATTCCTGCCTCCGTCATTCCTATGCAGGCATATGCCTCCTTTAAATGCCTGGTCTGAAGGCTTTGTCGCTCTCCTGGCCACTCTCTCACAGTGGCTACTATCTACCGCCCACCTAGTCAGATCACCTCCTTCCTCTCCGAGAGGGCGGACCTCTGTTCTTCCCTCCTGGCCTCGACCACGCTTCCTGCGACCTTTGCTTTCACCACCTCTTTCTCTCCCACTCCTGCACCTCTGGCTAACTCATACCCTGACACACCCCTTTCCATGCTCCACTCTGCTATCTCTGACACTCTTGATGTACTTGTTCTTGTCAAGAGGATCTGCATGAAGTCTAAATCCAAGTGCAACTTTTGGTACGTCTCAGACCTCATCACCCTTAAATGCAAGTGTAGGCTGGCTGAGGGGAAATGAGTGGCATCTTGTAAATCCTCTGACAAACTGGCCTGCCACCTGCTCCTAGAAAACTCTCTGTCCTCACAAAGATATGATATGGATATGACTTTCTGGTATCACCATGAGGACAGAATGCAGTGTTGCCAGAGCACATGTGCCCCTCCATGACTGTGAAAGGTGCAAATACACTTGTTTGCCACAAACCCAGTAAGTGCCCTTTAATGCAGCTGTTCCTTTTTTCATCTCTGGAATGATGAGCGTATTACTACAGTTCTTATTTGTGCCCAGATGGGTTCCCCCTTCTCCATGAAAGCATAACTCGTACAGGATTTCTCTCTGTAGCTTGAATGGTTTTTCGAGGGCTGTTACCAACGTGAGTTTTGCGATATGTTGTGTCCATATCGAGGCGCACGTTCGCTTGATCCACTGCAATTGCCATTTATTGTCCAGAAATAATGTTCCCTTTATAACCAAAAAAGGTTCATTTCGGCAGATCACCCCTTATGGTTTGTGGTAGCACGTCTTCTCGTTCTGCAGCATTTCAAATGAAACAGTGTGTACTTGAAAAGTGTTTCTTATTCTGCATGATGCCTCAGCAATAGGTGAATCTTGTGGTAGCAGCACTTTACGAGTACCCGAGGCATGGGGCATTAGAGAGCACACATAACAGCTCTCGTCTGTGGTTTGTTTTGCTGTTGTGCTCATGTCTACGTATGATTTGTTAGACTGGTGTGGGTGCTGTGGATCTTCTATAGTGTCTAACCCTAGCCCATGGTATTCATCATATTTTACCTGCCCACCCCCTTTTCCATATTCTTCCCCCCCCCGAGGTCGTGTGATGTTGCTCTTTTAGCCCCATGTCTTATTGGGAACATTCCACCTTCCCCCTCTTTTCCCACTCATTATGCATTGCAACATATTTCTCTATAGTTTCAGCATTTGCATCTTGCATGCTTGTATTGACTGAGGTAGCTTGGGTAGTTGTATACAGTTTATTGTTCCACCATAAAAATTCAGGGGCATCTATGTCCTCTTTCTCACGGTTGTTAAACACAGAATGGTTGTAGTGGACCATGGGGTTAATTAATACAGGGACGCTGGTTGTGTAATTTTCATTGTGTGTGTCATTTTTATGGGCCCTCTGCGTCCAGATCAATTTAAATCCGTCCCATATGAGATGGGTGCCCTGTTTTAATAATTTCGCCCCTCCTCCCCCCTCCTTCATATCGATACATATAAAGGCTATTGCCCAATACAGTACAAGGTCAAAGATCATGGAAAAGAAAATAATCGCACAACAAAACAGGCAACACTCATAGGAATAATTTATTTCATTATTTTCTCCATTCTTATCTCTATCTATGTTATTATTATTCCACTCTCACTAGAATTGTTGCACCGCATTTTGCATCTGGGTGTGCACAAAGACCTGCTTCCACCAAGCGTGAAAATGGGCAGACCACCACTATTAGGTATCGTGCCCCATTGCACCTTTCTCCCATGTCTGTGTAGTCAATGTGCAGATCACGGAATGGCCCAATGGGACAGAGCAGTGTTCCTCTCAGTGTCTTTAACGTCATTGATGAGTTATACATTTGACATGTTGTACCCTCTATTACCATTTTAAACTAATGCTTGTTTAACCCTGGCACAAATCAATTTTCTTTTATATCTGCAGCTATGCGCTGTTTTGCATTGTGGGCTGGGAAAAGGAGCTGCTGTAAGGCTATCTCTAACAATTTTACTGGCATTACAACTTTACCTGTGTTATTCTGTCTCCATAAGAGGTCAGTGGATGAGTAGCTACAATCCCTTTTCCCCACAATTCCTTTTCTTCAGGTGGTGCTTCTTGCTGTAGTTCAATTATTTGAGATATTGGCATTGAGTTATATCCCTCACCTTGCCCTTCCTCCACATGTTTCTGTAAAACAAATTCTCCTGACATCTCTTTTTGAAGATAGGCTGCTTCTTTCACAGCAGCATCTGCTGCTGCGTTTCCTAGCGACATGATGTTGCTATTGTTTGTGTGGGCTTGGAATTTAACTAGTGCTACCACAATAAATTCCATCAGTAATTCAGCATACTGTTCAGGGGACCCATCTTCCCTCCTAAATCCTCTTCTCCCCCATCCTGCTAGTCCCCCATGCACTGCTGGCATCATGTAGGCAGAGTCTGTATATATTGATACTGCAGACCCCTGGGCTGCATGTAATGCTTCAATCAGGGCAATCAACTCCGCTGCTTGTGCTGAAAAATGTGCGCGCAGTCTTTTTTTGTACAATCACCTCGTATTCCCCCTCCTCTAGTCTCACCACTGCTGTCCCTACATGCCTTTCGCCTGTCTCACAATTTATTGATGCTGACCCATCTACGAAATATATCTCGCCTGCTGAGAGTACGTTTTTGCATGCTGTGGGCATGTCTTCATCCTCGTCCCTGTATGTTGCACAATCATGGTTTTGCATGCTTTCCACTGTGCATGATTCTGTGGTAAATGTGGCTGGGTTTACTGTTTTCTTTGCAACGCACTATATGTATGTTTTCACTGGCCAAAATTATTTCATATGCAGTAGCCCTCTGAGTTGTCAGTATACTTTTTGATCTCTCAAATATTGCAAACAATGAGTGCTCCACGAACAGGGTCACTGAGCATCCCATTACAATCGTCGCATTTTCTTCAAGGCGAACACTGCGGCTGCGAGAGATTGTTCGCAGGCGAAGTGTCCTTGAATAACTGCATCAAGGATGCTGCTGTAGTATGCCACGGGCTTGTGGCCTATTTGGTGGCACACCCAGCCCATCCAAGAACACCAGTACACACCCATTAGCTCACCCGATGGCAACTTGCGTGTCCAGTCTGGAAGAGAGGCAGAAGCAGAGGCCTGAAGCCCCACAGAATTGGGTCCCTTGCCACACGTGCCATCCACCTCCACAGGGGTCCGGGATGGGGGAGTTCAGGATGTCACAGATTGAGGCGCGCCAGCAGGAGCTGACCGGCCTAGTGAAACACCATGTCTCTGATGGTGATGTGAGGAGGAGGGAGGCCCGAGACAACAGTGCAGTCATGAAAGGGGCCATAGAGTCGAGCACCTTTAAGATCTGTGAGGAGCTGTCAGCAGTGAGGCAGGTCCTTGCCAGGATTACGGATGCCATGGAGGCTCTGCGTCCTGCTCTGACCGTAGACCATAAGCCCACAGGGTCTTCGTCAAGCTCCACACAGATGAGCCACCTGCGCAGGTCTGTGCGTACCATGAGGCACCCCAACATGCCACCCCCGGAGTCCGACACAGGAAATTAGTAGCAGGATCAACCTGCATGTGCAGACCTATGTAGACTCGAGTGGCATAACATTGCAGGCCATGTGCATCACCCTTAAATGCAAGTGTAGGCTGGCTGAGGGGAAATGGATGGCATCTTGTAAATCCTCTGACAAACTGGCCTGCCACCTGCTCCTAGAAAACTCTCTGTCCTCACAAAGAGGAGAACTCCCATTTAAGCCTGCATCTTTGTGGCATCTACCAACTCAGCCAAACTCTTTAAAATCTGCAAGGAGCCAGCCAATCCTGCAGCAGACTCTACCTCTGCAGTCTCCTCCCATGCCCTCTGTACAGCCCTGGCTTCTCATTTCATCTCTAAAACCCAGGACATCCTGCCCATCCTCTCATCCTCTC
Organism: Ambystoma mexicanum; assembly: GCF_040938575.1. Lineage (NCBI taxonomy): Eukaryota > Metazoa > Chordata > Amphibia > Caudata > Ambystomatidae > Ambystoma > Ambystoma mexicanum. Next base: position 373,651,721 of record NC_090922.1, read on the forward strand.
CTGCTTCTCCCTCCACTGTCTCCTCTTCCTTTGGCCCCCTGCAGCGCCCCCCTTCCTTCTCTGCCTTTCCTCTCTTCACCCCCGATGAGGTTTCTAGACAAGTCCGATCTATGAAAGCCTTGTCAAAACAGGTTCTTCCCTGTTCTTCCAAAACCACCAAGGACCACATTGACACCCTCACTCTAGCCTTGGTCTACTTCTGCAAACTCTTTAGGCACTGGAATCTTCCCTTCCCCCCTGAAGCACTCTCTTGTGCACACTCTTCCAATAAAACCCTCAGCCAACGACTCCTGTGCGGCTATCACCCGATCTCCATCACTCCTTTACTGGGCAAATTCCTGGAAAAGCTTGCCATCTACCAGCTTAATCTTCACACTGAATCGGTTGGTTGTCTCCATGACCATCAGTCTGGCTTCAGAGCATTCAGAAGCATGGAACCTGCTCTCCTGAACATCCGCAAAGACCTGCTCTCTAACCTCGATGCTCATCTCCCCTCTGTCCTATTCTGCTTGATCTCTCTTCTGCCTCTGACATGGTCAACCATGCCATCCTGCTCAACTGGCTCAGTGATAACCTGGGTATCACTGATCAGACTCTGGCCTGGCTGACTTCTTTCCTCTCGGACCAACCCTCCCAGGTCCAACTTGGGTCCTTCTTCTCCTCTATCTCTCGCTCTCTACCTCTGGTGTTCCCCAGGGGTCTAAACTTTCTCCCTGGTAGTTCTACAAATACCTGGCACCTCTCACCCACCGCATTGCTGCTCTATGCAGATGACAATCAGCTCACTTTCAGGCTCCCCTCTGCTGCCTCTTCTCCCTCTCTCATACGGGATTGTTTGTCTGCAATCCAGGAGTGGTGTGCCACCAATGTTCTGTAGAGAACAAGCCAAGTACCCCCAACTCAAGCACTGCTCCCATGTTGCCTATATGTTGGGAAGCAGAGTGTGAAACACGTGCAGTGTCAGTGAAGATTCCAATACTAAGCAGAATCCTCGAAGCAAAGTTCCTATTGAGAAAACCATACCTGCATACACGACAATATGACAGCCATTTGAATGAAATTCCAGAAGAATTGTGAAAAATTAGCAAAAGAGAAGATTAGTGACGTCATGAGAAGCAAGGCTGACGCACCCAGAAGAGATGCAGAGATGAGAGAACGTAAACATTGTATAGGCATTAAAAAAGGGCTTGAGATGAAGATGCTTATGCTAGAGAAATGATGAAGACATTGAGTCGTTTTACACATGTACAGATGCAAGAAATGAAAGCAGACAAAGTTTTCTTAAGGCTAGCTACGTAGTGAATAGATTGCGACATGCGCCAAATATATATACATGGGAACAAATGAACTATGGATGATTCCACAACACACTTCAGCAGAGCTGGACCAGAAAAAGAAAGGCTTTTCCAGTGTCTAGCAGCTGAAAAGCAATTGAATTACAGAGGTGAATCCAAGAAAGGGAAGTCTGGACCAGTACCAATAAGTCAAGGCCACTCTGGGCCTGAATGATGACAGTAGCTACAACTGTGTGAAAAGAACAAACTCCTGGTTATAACAGAGGCACAAGAATATTGAAGACGTCAGAGGTTCATCAAATAATAGTATTTTAAATGCAGCAAAAGTCTAAAAACATTGGTCTTCAATCATGTGGATGAATGGCAATAGATAATCATGACGTGCTACACCAACTCCTGGAGACAGAGTATGATATGCTCCCTTGTATTCTACAGAGCAAAGAACATTTCCAAGGCCAAGTTCAAACCCTTAATTGACGAGTATACTGCAAAGATGATGATAGATGACATGCTAATTGATGGGAAGCTATGGTCAAAACCAGCCCACCAGCACCTGGATGCCAGCCTGCATGCTGCTGGCGTATGTGGAAAGGTACAGTGGGCTACGAGGGTGCCAACCAATTATAGAAGGCCACATAATAGAGAGCCCTATAGTTTGTGTAACCAATGGAATGTTGGGCATTTGATGATGTTCATGGTGACCTGTATGAGGGGAGGGCTTAGTTGCCCTACCTGATGTTAGAGACCCAATCACTTTCCCAGACAAGTATGGAACGTATACCTAGATGTTCCCTTTTAACCATTCACTTTACCAATTAGGGGTTTGTAGTTTGCCACGTAGGATGACGTCAGTGATGACAAGTCTTTACTATATAACCTGCTTTTTTATTAAACTTTCTGAGGGAGAACATTGAGAGAATACGTTGATGTTCATTGTAACTCCCTGTTTTAGACAATTGCTAATACAACATATGTGATTTGCCAACTTCCTGAGTTAGTTTGATTATTGATGTTTGAGTATCTTCTGCAGTCCCATCCATCTCAAAGTATTGCTACAGCGTCTTAAAGGTCTGGGTCGGATACCCCAGTTCACGAGGTAGCGGAGAGGATGGTTTCCATCCATCTACCTAGAAATATTTGGGGTCCCGGACATATCGGACATCCTCTGCAATTTAGCTGGAGGAACGTGAAGCTCTCTGTAGATAGCGGCCGATTGTTTACAAATTATGCAAGCACAGGTGGGACGGTCCCCTCATTTTCAAACGGAATCCCTTCCTGACTTCTACAAGAAGCTGAGCGGACCGAAGGCTGAAATGGCTGGTTGAGGAGGCGACGATCCCGAGAGTCGGAAGTCAAAAACACAAATGAGTGAAGTGGCAAAATACAAATGGGTATTGAGTGGGGAAAGTGATATGGGCAAATAAGTAACTGAGGGTTGGTTGGGGTAAATAACTTCAAATGATGAGCATCAAGATTATTTAATATTAACTTGAGATGATGAGCGTCGAGCTACTAAGTAATTGACTTGAGACGAGGAGCGTCAGGCAATTAAGGTATATAGACGAGGAGCGATCTATATGATAAGCCCAAGATCCTACATCAAAGGATGCTTAGAAAGAGCTGTTGCAGAGTCCCAAGGTGGATGAAATGTAATTATTCATTTATTTAGTTGACTGATGATGTTTAGTGAATAAAATTGATTGAAATAGAACGTGACATAAAAGGCTTTGAGCTGTGATGATTGGTGCATGCTCATATTGTATTATTTTTCTGAAAGGTATTCATAAGGTGTAAAAACAACAGTGAGTATTAACAGTCAAGCGTGACTAGTCAAAAAGGAGGATATTACTCTGCTTATACATCTGTGCAAACAGTTGCGAAACACGCACCCAAGCTTAAGCAGTATAGTGCGGAATGGGTTAGGGCACAGCAGATGAGATGTTCATGGCATGGCCATAAAGGGGTTCACTATCAAAAGCAGTTTTCCAACACATGACGACATACACGGGGAAAAGGTTAGAAAAGAGGCTAGTGAGCTTAGAGCTCTGGAAGATGTATCAGGAGGAAAGGGAAGACCAACCTCCTGAAGATTGGATGCTTAACCAGTGCAAAGAGGGGGGTGAGGAGCCTTCTGCTCCCCCGCCGCACCTGAAATAAATGGTGACAGTACGAAGGATGACGGAGTGTACCCATTAAGAGAGCTTAAAGCAGCAATAGAGTACGGTAATATGACATAGCAGCGACAAAAGTCCAGAAATAACTCCAGAAAGGGATGTAATCTCTAAAGTCCCACGGGACAAGGAGAGAGTTGATTGACCAAGTATGTCCCTACACTTAGGGCAGTAGATACAGGGATGGAAAGGTGAGAAAGATAAGGCTGATGAGGTAGCGCTCATACAGAACAAATGGATGGGCGGTCAGATTTTGCTCAAACTTGATGGAAAGAGCATTAAGAAAGTAAGGCAAAGGGAAGATCAAAACGAACAAGATAAAAAAGATAGAGAACGAGAGGAACGATTGAAAGAAGACAAGGCTAAAAGAAAAAATAGACAAAGGTGGGAACAGCTGTATCAAGATGAGCAGCTTAAAAAGCAGGAAAAGCAAGAAGAACAAAGAAAGTATGATAACAGACAGAAGTCAATTGAAGAACAAGACAAGCTAGAAAAGAAAAGAGGAAGAACAGAAATTAAGAGACAAAAGAATGCAAAGATGCAGAGATGAGGAATACATAGGGTAACTGAAAGAAGAGAGGTAAGAAAGCAGGAAGAGGAAAAGGTAAGAGAAGAAGCAAGGAAACAAAGAGAGCTTGACAAAGAAATAGAACAAAAGTGAAGGCAAAGGTCATGTGACATTGATAGCATAGGGAAAGGATTAAAGGAGCGTAATCCAACAGTAGCATGGGAAGACATAGAATAATTCTTCCTGACACTTGAACCAATGCCAGGTCCATCTAGAGCAAATCTAGAGGATGTTTATGATATAAGAAGCATCGGAGACAAGATTAAAAAAAAAGGTTATCAGAGAGCCAAAAATGAATCAAAAGGTAAAGGAAAAAAGGATTGATTTGAAAAAATACAGTCGAAAGACAAGGAGGGAGGTTTACTCAGTCTCGAGCAAAGAGCTTTGTCTTTGGACAAACTAACTATTAGCAATAAACAGAGATGAGAAAGAAGACAGCCACACTAGTTGGGGGCAAGAGATGTCATACGAAGATAGAGGAACCTTCTGAGGGGAGGAGGGAGTTGATGCATATGATTTTGAGGGGTGTTCTCTGACAGATAGGGAAGTGAGATGGTCGGATCAGGACCCACCCAAATCACGGACGCCAGAGCCTCTGCCACAGTCAGGTCGACCCAAAGAGTGATCCCATAGTGAGAGGGGGGACCGCCACCTTATGTGAGCACGCTAAGGTCACTACCGAGAAGAAGGTGGTGTGGAGCCATTGTCTCTGCCATGGACAGGCATACGATGGGGGATGAATGTGATTTTGGGATCTCGCAGTTTCCTTTGTTAGAGAAAGGAGTGACCAAACCACAGTATATACCTTGGCCACAGATGGATAAGGATAATTCAAGGTGTAAACTCCCTAGTTTAACTTACAGTGCTGGGAAATGGATACCTGAATTAGAGAAAATGACAGGAAGAAACATGTTAGCCATAGAGGACATTAAGGGTCTTCTAGCAGCTATACTTAGGGAGAGAGCTAATGACATTTGGTCGAGAGCAGGATACGCAGGAGTCACTGCCCAGAACACTGCTCATGACAGAGTACTGTTTAATAAATGTAGACTGGCAGTCTAGAAAGCGCTAAGAGTGCAATATCCAGATACATCAGATATGGGAGCTATGATGGCACGAAAGATGCAGGAAGGGGAGGATCCTCTTGTTTACATTCAACATTTTCAGGAGGAGTTTGGAAACGTGGGAGCCGTGGGGAAAATCTATACCTGTATTCTACCATGTATTATGTCAAGGGCTTCCAAATCAAGTGCAGAGACAGCTCAAGAAACTGGTGGGTATGGAGGCAAAACCATAGTCAGAAATACAGCTGACGATTGTGCATTATTGCCGATTGTTGCAGGAGAAAACTTGAAGGAAAGATGCTGTTTGGAAAGTGGAAGAAGCACAGTTAGTGCAGAAGAAATTGTCAAAATACGCCATAGAAGGGGCAATGTTGACTAGTGGAGAAGGGCCAGGATCGCAGCAAGCAGCAGGCATGCTGCAGGTGAATAACCAACAGCAGTTTGACCAAGGTAATAATGGATTCATACCAAGGGGTAGGGGAGGCTTCCGAGAAAGGGGCTTACAGAATAATCAAGAACATTTCCAGAATAACCAAAGTGGGTTTCAGGATATGCAGAATGACAATAAAGGCATGCAGGGATGGCAAATTAAGAGACTCTCTCCTGTATGTTGGACATATGGAATGACAGGGCATATAGCACAAATATGTGGAAGCCATGGGTGTGTGCGGAATGGGCAGTTCTCAAGAGGGGGGACTGCTTATTCACCTGCATATAGCCAACAAAGTAGGGATGGGTTTGGGCCAAAATCAGCCTGTGCAGCAAGCACAAGCGCGAGAATACAACAGGCTTTGCAACCACAGCAAGCACCATGGAATCCACCACAAGGGCATTCACGGCGTGCACCCATGCAGATAAAGCACTGTCCAAACACGGGAGAGTTATTAACTCCTAGGTTAGGGGGTGTCACCGTCAAGGGAGGGAATCCTTTAACAGGCACAGGAAAAAGCATGTACCCACAATAGGACAGCTCACTGGGTGACTTGATCTGTTCAGTACTATCAGTGACTCCCAAGCCTAAAGAGGAACCGAGGGTTGATGTCACTATAGGAAGCAAATCTTTTTCTTTTTTGGTAGACACGGGTGCAACACGCTCATGTATACGGGAGGGAAAATTTACATTATTGGGAAATGTCATGAATGCTCAAGGTTTCACAGGAGCTGCAAGTAGAGTTCCTTTGAGTGAGAGATTGCCAGTCTCTATAGGAGAATGTGATATGTCTGTGCCATTACTTTATTCAAGGAAGACACTAGTTAATATACTGGGCCGGGATTTAATGGCAAAGCTAAACATGATGATTTCTTTTACTGATTAAGGCATAATGGGCCTCATTACGAGGTAGGTGGTAAGGGATTACTGGCACCGGTAAGGACACCAGTGCCAGTAATCTCTTGCCACCCTATTCCGAAGTCCTTTAGCGGGTCCCTTCCTTAACACCTGGTTTTACCAGGCGTTATCAAAGGAACCCGTTAAGGGACTTCAGAGCTAATAATGGTACCGCAAATTGCGGTACCGTTATTAGCTCCATCCCCATTGAGCCCTATGGGGGCTCGAATGGGAATGGGAAATGGTTCCCAAAATGGGGACTTACCGGGTCCTCCAAGGTTGGAATGACCCGGTAAATCCCTATTTTGGGAACCCGGACCCGGAATGCGGTAAGGGGGTAGCCATGGTGCTGATAGCACCATGGCTACCTCTGACCTCATAATGAGGCCCAATGTGTTCAACTCCAGGAATGCATTATTTAAAGGTAATTGAATTTATCATGGCATTTACAGGGCGAATGGCCATAGGAGGGGTGCTCGTAGAGCCAGAGGTCTTTCACTATGGAGTACGCATTTTGTTAACATAGCTACCTGGTTTAGTGGGCAAGACTGTGAGAATACCTAATGAATTTGTGTTTCAGGCACAGGATACCTATGGATGAAAAGGTGGGACAAGTTTTTCCCTCAGAAATACAAACAGCTACAGTGCGAGGAGAATTAGCTATGCTTGGAGGAGTTGATATTGATGGCAGGACATGAAGCACAGTGATTGCCATTGGAGAAGGTTACAGATTGACTGACGTCACTGACGAGGATATGTTTAAAGATCCCTGTCAGATGATGAAGTAGTATTTGAAATGAGTATCACTTATTGGATTAGGACAATAAGACATGAGGTTCCCCAGAAAATGATGATAGCGTGGCAGCACCCCTCATTTTTGATGAAGAAATGCCAAAATGCTAGTTTCATTATGGACTACAGGCCCTTATGACGTAGGCCTATTAAAAGGGGTTGGAGAAGTTAAGATAAAACTGAAGCCAGGAGCAATTTTGCCTCGAGCACGACAGTATCCCATGTCTCGAGAGGCAGACAAGAGTATTTTTAAGACGCTATCCTCCATGATGGATCAAGGCATTTTAGGGACATTAGACTCACCATGCAACATTGCAGTGTATCCTGTGAAAAAATTGAAGGGGGGGTTGTGGCGTTTAATTCAGGACATGTGCCTGATTAATCAGATTCTAGAGGCCGAGTTCCCTCTAATTCCTAATCCAGCACCGATCTTATGCAGAATTCCTGTTGAGGCGCGATATTTCACTGTGATTGACTTGAAAAAAGCATGTTTCTGAATCCCATTGCGTAAAGATTCTCAAGATCTGACGTCATTTACGTTCAGACAGACTAAGTTAAAAAGCACAAGATTAACTCAGGGGTACTGTGAGTCCCCATTAATTTTCAATAAAGTCTTGCAGATGGACTTGAGTAATATTGATTTGCCAAGTGTTGTGTTGCAATACGTAGATGACATTTAGTCTGCAGCATATCAGAGGAAGAGTGCAGACGTGACTCAGTTCAGCTAATGATTATTTTAGCAGATAAAGGATACAGAGTGGATAAGGAGAAATTGCAGTATTGCCAAGAAGAGTTATTATATATATGGCAGTTGATCTCATATGAAGGAAAGAAAGTTGCACCTGAAAGTGCTGAGGCAATTTTGAAAATGGCAAAGCCACACACGATAAAGCACATGCAACGATTTCTGGAACTATGCAATTATGTTAGAGCATGGATATTCGATTATAGTTCATATATAAGACGCTTGTTACAGGCTCTAAAAAAGGCACAGGCAATTCAGGAAAAGATTGTCTGGACTGAGGAGATATGATATAATATGATATGGCATTTATAACGCACCTATAAACAAGTGCTCGACGAGGAAAAGGAGGGGAAACAGAGTGAAGACAGAGACAACGATCCTACTAGGCTAGGTGACATTATGAACGCACAAGTGCAGGGGTAGAGGGGGAAGGGGAAAGTGTGGGGGCAAAGAGGAGGGGGCAGTGCAGTACATAGTATAACAGTAGAATAAATAAAGACAATAAATAAAACTGCGGCGAGCTGGTGGCAAGTGCAGGGTGAGTACAGACATCAGGTGTTGTCGAGCGCTAGTAGGGGCTGCAGGAATACAGAAACAGTCCCCAAGTGCATGGGTTGCCAGGGGGGCAGTGCAGGTGTACAACTGGCAGGGAGGGGACCGGGTTCCGAGTAGCCAGGTAACCAGTGCAGATTCAGATTCAGCCAGGAGATCAGCAGGGGAGAGGGGAAGAGAAAGTAGAAGCAAAGAGGAAGGTCTTGAGGTGCTTCCGGAACCAGAGATGGTTCTCCTCAAGTTTCAGAGAGGCAGGGAGGCTGTTCCAGAGAGAGGCCCCAGCAGAAGAAAGAGCAGCAGAAGAAAGACACCACCAACTCTCTGGTTGGAGAAGCGATGACTCTGAGGGAGTTGGAGGCGGATGATCAAAGAGCTTGAGAATGAAGATATTTAGGAAGGGCGAGTTGTAGATATTGAGGTCCCCAGCCCCAGAAGTCCTTGTGGACAATGCAGAGGGTTTTGAACTTAATCCTCGCTGCCACTGGGAGCCAGTGCAAAGATTTAAGACCTGGAGAGCTGTGATCCCTGGGCTTGAGGCCAAGGACAAGTCTTGCAATACTGCTTTGGATGAGTTGCAGAGGATGGAGAGTAGAGGCAGACAGACTTAGAAAGAGTCTGTTGCAGTAGTCAAGCCTGGAGAGAACCAGAGCTCTGGAGACAGTGAGCTTCTGGGGGAAGGAGAGGAAAAGAAGAATACCTCAAAGGAGGTGCAGCTGGTAGTGGAACTTTTTAGAGACATCAGTGATGTGAGGAGAGAAGGAAAGTGCTGAGTTGAAGATGACCCTGAGACTTTTAGCCTCACAGGTGGGAGCAGGAAGAGGGCCAAGAGAGGCCGGCCTCAGAGTGACAGGAAAGGAGGGGGTAGGTGTGCCGATGAGGAGAATCTCAGTCTTACTGGCATTAAGACAGAGATCATTGGCGACACACCACTCCTGGATAGCAGACAGAGATGAGAGAAGAAGAAGAGATGGCAGAAGGAAGCCTGAAAATAAGTTGAATGTCATCCACATAGCACTGAAAGTTGGGGCAGAGAGAGTTAATGCGTTGGGCAAGAAGTGCCAGGTATTGGTTGAACAGCCAGGAAGAGAGGTTAGACCCCTGGGGAACACCACAGGTAGATATGGAGATAGAGGAGAGGAAGGACCCATGTTGGACCTGGGAGGGTCCATCAGAGAGGAAGGAGGTCAGGCATGCCAGGGCCTGATCAGTGATACCCAGGTTATCATGGAGACGGTTGAGCAGGATGGTATGGTTGTCCATGTCAAAGGCAGAAGAGAGATCAAATTAGATGAGGACACAGGGGTAAAGTATTTGTATTTATTGTTTTTATATAGCGCTTTAATCCAAAGCGCTTTACAGTTTAACAACAAGAATAATTAGAACATGAAACAGTAGAAGCAATGAAAATATATATGAATCAAACCAGTAAAACAGCATGTAGAACAATTTGCATATGAGGATGAAGAAGGGAGGAGGTGGTGGGAAAGGAAAGGAAGAGGGAGAAGATGAAGCGAGTAGAGAGAGTCAGTAGGAAGAAGGGAGGACTTAGGAGAGAACGGGGAAGGTAAAGAGAATTAAGACATGGGTACAAGAGGGGAGACAGAGAAAGGTGAAAGGGGAAGGGGGAAAGGTGTCAGGGTGGGGAATGAAGAAGGAGTGATTTCAAGGAGGAGCGGAAAGAGGAATAGGTGGGGATGGAGCGGATAGAAAGAGGTAGGGAGTTCCAGTGTAGGGGAGCGAGGAGCTGAAAGGAGCGGAAATGAGAAGAAGCACAAGGGGGAGGAGAAACAGAAAGTAAGAAGAGATTGGCAGATCAAAGGGAGTGATAGGGGGTGTAAAATGAGAGAAGAGAGGAGAGATATGGAGGGGCAAGAGCATGAAGAGATTTAAAGATGAGACAAAGGAAGTTAAATTTAAGCTGGGAGTGGAAGCGAGCCCAGCTAAGAGAGTGAGTTGGAGATGGAGTCATGAGGAGAGAGAAGACAGAGGGTACAGATGGCAGAGTGGTAGGGGGATTTTAGTGGGGCGAGATGGGAAGCGGGGAGTCCAAAGAAGAGAGAAGAACAGTAGAAGAGGAGAGAAAAGATGAGGGAGGAGATTAAGAGTTTGATAGCATGGAATATTGAAGCGGTGGTAGCGACATGCGCGAGAAGTGAGGGAAATATTGTTAAGTAGTATTGGAGTAGTATTCCAATATTGGAAAGTATTTGAATCAAGGTTGGAGAGCAGGTCTTCACAGATGTTCAGAAGAGCTGTTTCCATGCTTCTGGCAGCTCTGAAGACAGACTGATGGTCATGGAGACAAGATTCAGTGTGAGCTGGGAGATGGCCAGCTTTTCCAGGAGTTTGCACAGGAAAGGATTGATGGAGATATGATGATAGTTAATTGCGGCAGGAACGGTCGGCAGAGGGTTTCTTAAGGAGAGGGTTCCCAAGGGAGTACTTAGGGGGGAGGAGGAAGACTCCAATGGCAAAGGAGTGGTTGCAGAAATCAGCCAGTGCAGGAGCTGTAAGATATTTTGTCTTACTGGGGTAAATGTGGGATTTGGTGGTATTTTCTTACCGTAATCTGGTGGTAATTTGGTGGTAAATTAGTCTTGCACTTAGATTGGATTTGGCATCACATTATTTTAGTGACCATACCTTATTAGCTTATACTGGTGGTAATTTTAGTGGTATTTTGTTTTGCGGTAATTACTTCTGTGGCATAGTGATGAGCATGGTTTTCTTCCTTATACTATAACCCCATCATAAAACAAAAACTTTCCTTTCTATTAGAATACCTCCCAGTGGTCTATAGAGAGCCTCAGACTTATGCAACATTACAACCCAATGATATTATTTAGAGTGCCACCTATAGTTTGTGGCTGGCATCATTGGTTTATTTACATCCAGTAATCTTTGAATCAGATCATTTCCCATCAGCAAGCAAGAAAAGGGCAGTCATCATACCTCACACAAACCTTTGCTTATCTGTTACTTTACTTGCGTTGGTAAATTGACAAATGCACTACTGCACTAATATGAGCCTCCCCTTTAGACATCATCTATTGAAAGTAATTCACAGATGCATGAATGACACAAATTCCCATTTGTTTCCATAGGTAATTATTGTATTGAATTACATTTACATGTCATCAAGTCTTACCATGGTTATTTACAACAGCCTCTGGAATACAAAAGAAAGTAAAACAGAACAAACAGGTCGATTTGAAATGTAGATTAATGTTCTCACATTCTGAAAATGACAAGAATAAACATGCAGTGATTTCCTAACCTTTCTACACTGTAATAAATCTTGCCAAACATACGGCATTCAAATGATCCTCACTTGGCACAAATCTTACCAAGATTTGTGACATCGACAGTACATGCAGTGCTAGCACATTTATGTAGTAAATTGCATCGTATGACAAAAGTGTACTGCTGAACACACACTGCGAAGAGTCAGGGGAGTTATCCCGCAACCTAATGGTCCTTTTGAGCATTTACATATCGACTATGTTGATATGCTGCAGATCTGTAATGAATAAAGAGATATGATAGTGGTATTATATTCCTTTTAAAAGTGGATTGAAGCTGGCCTTTGTACACATCCAGATTCCACCTGCACTGCGAAATATTTAATACGAGAAGTATTTCCTATATGGGGAATATGTGAAGTATTAGGATCCGCTAATGGTCCATATTTTGTAAATCAAGTATTCCAGCAAATCAACTTGTTGCTTAGTATAAGACACAAGTTCGCTTTGGCTTATCACCCGCAAGCTAACGGAATATGCGACAGACTCAACAGCCTGCTTAAGGGACGGATAACTAAGCTGAAGCTTACATCAAAAAAAGGATGGTTGTCTGGCCACCAGCGGGGCGCATGGATGATCGCCTACCCCGTGTGAGCTCCGTCGTCGATGGTCCGCGAAGTGACTTGAGCCCCCATGTTGCGACCCTCCCCCACGGTGACAAACCCGTGAATAAGGCGTCGGAACACCTCCCCACGGAGCAGGAAAAAACCTGAACGAAATCGGGGCTGGGAAGCCCAGGAAAACCCTATCTGAAGTTTTCACCCCGTCGGTAGCGGGAAAACGAAACTAGTTGGCCCGACGCAGCCGCGCTGGAAGGCGGGCCTGCCTGGAGGAGAACACTCGACTTCTGGACTTCCCGTCGACATGCCTCCCCCAGACCGCAGCCCTTAGTGTTGGAGTGCCTCCGCTGACTCCCCAGCACGGACCCCCACTCCTGGCCTGTGGAACAACAGAAGGCCCTGCCAGGGAAGTAGGCCGCACCCCGAGTCGAGCGCGGCCTACACAGCCAGCTGAGATCAAGGCTCCTCGTAGTCCCGAAGCCCATCACTCGGTGGATTGAACCGGACCCCCCCACCTATGAGCGCCCGGCATAGACGTACATCTCTCTAGGTGGCCCCGATCCTGACCAGGCCACGTGGGGATATAGAGGTGGCGCGGGACCCAAGGTGAAGCGCCCGACCCCCTAGATAACTAATGGCCGCCATCGTCCTACGCCTCACAGACTGGTCACCTAAACTTTCGATGGCTTCATGTCAACCCACACGAGATACCGAAGATAGAAGACAGCCTTGAACCTGCAACCCTGCATGTCTTCATAGAGGGTAGGGCCCCCTACTCAGGGGCGTGTGCCTCCTCTTACCCGGGTCGTACTGTATGGACCCACTTCACAAACTAGCCAGATTTGCCTACAATCCTCTCCCCCCACCACGCAGGCCTGCAGCAAACATGTCCACGGACACATCGGAGGAGAGTGCTGCCGCCACCAAAGGAGACATTACCACATTACTGAATGAGATAAAAAACATGGGAGCCAACCTAGGCGGTAAAATCGATAAAATTACCCAGAGGATGGACAGATTTGAGGAACGGTTGGAATGTGTGGAAAATAATCAAACGTCGATCGATACCCTCGAAACTCAGATGGATGTACGGATCCGTAACATTGAAAAAAGAGAGGTGGAAGCGCGGCTCAAGATGGATGACTTAGAAAATAGGGAGAGGAGGAACAATCTCCGGTTTTTCGGTATCCCAGAGCGCGAAGGAGAAACTGAAAAAGACCTCAGAGATACCATATATGATATCATAAAAATACTCACCGCTGATGAGGAAATTGATGAGCCCATGACCGAACGCATACACAGAGCTGGTGGACCGTCCGGCAGCCCGCGTTCCGTCCTAGCCAAATTCCATCGCTATCAGGACAAGACCAGGATTCTGGAGAAGGCCAGATCCAGAGGCCCACTCACAATGGGGGGCGCCCAAATCACGATCTTTCAAGATTTATCGTCACTAACATTGGCCCTTAGACGCCTCTGCAGCCCCCTGATGAAATGGCTCAAGGACCAAGGTACACGATATAGGTGGGGCTACCCTTTCTCGCTCACCTTTGAGCATGGGAGCAGAAAAATCGTGCTACGCTCTGAGGACGAAATCAAGGACTGCATCGCTGACTTTCTTGGCACGGGCTCGAAGGGCAATGAAGGAGGTGACAATGAGCAGCTGGGACCACAGTGGGAGCTCCAGGGCCCCAGGTGCAAGAGGGTGAAGGGATCGAGGAAATATAGACGCGCCAACAACATGCCTGACAAGGAGCAAGGGAGTTGAAATGTGTACGATCCGGCCAAATGTAACTACTGGTGAAGAACGAGACACCGCCCCCCGCAGAGTTCCGAAGAAGTAATATCCGTCGTTGGGGTGCCACCGCTGGCGGGGCACCCCTCTGGACTAAGCGACGATGTAAACTCTCGTGGGAGGCACCAGGAACGCACGTAACGTTAAACTTTTATATGCTTGTTCACATTACTGTTGAAATGTTGAAGTTTTACAATGTTTTTGGGGGGGGATTGAAAAGGGGGCTCACCCTTAAGTTGTGATGGTATATTCGACCGGGACCGTGAAGCAACGGTCCCCACTGATGGCCCGCCAACGGGCCGCACAATGCAATCCGGCCCGTACCGGACAACGTCAACAGCTGCCCAGGCAGCACCCCCAGTTCCCAAGTTCAATGGAGCTCCACCAGATACGGCGGAACAGGAGGGGGAGAGGTGAAGGGTCAGAGGCACTTGTGAAATGTATGCGCATCATTGGGCTCACTCCGACATGTCACCGTTCAGATGTCACTGAGAATCGGCAAACCTATCTGGCTGCAACAAATGCGCGATCCTCAAACCCAAATCATCGATGGCTTCATTTGAGAAGTCTAAGGGCAAGGGTCTCCTGAGAGTTGGGACTGTCAATGCAAAGGGACTGAACTGTCCTACTAAGAGATCACTGGTCCACAGAGAATTCCGTAGATCTAACATAGACATTCTTCTCATCCAAGAGACGAAATTTGCAAGGGGAGAGGAGCGAAGAATCCTGGGAAGATGCGGGGGTATGGAATACTGGGGCTCCGGCCCACTCAGAAAGGCAGGTGTCGGAATCCTCATCAAGAAGGGAGTTGGGTTTGAATTGGAAAAGACTTGGTCGGATGTGAGTGGTCGAGCCCTTCTAATAGTTGGGAGAATTGCACGAGTCCAGGTCACAATTGCTACAATATACTCACCCAACAGCGGACAGGCCGCATTCCTTAGAAAAACGATCCCCAAAATTGTGCTAGAGACCGCGGGTCAGCTCATCCTAGGTGGTGACTTTAATCAATGGGTAGACCCTGCCGTGGATTGGAGACCAGGCACGCCGGGCCTGAAGACCCAACACAAAGGGAACCGTACTGAATTTGCTGCCATGATGGATCTATACGACCTACGTGACGTGTGGAGGACTCTACACCCGGACAAAAGTGGCTTCACCTTTTATTCGCATCCCCGTGGCACACTCACACGGATAGATTACATATTCCTTTCTCCTGACCTTTCAGAATCCACAAGCTACTCTGGAATCGTCCCAATAACATGGTCTGATCATGATATGGTCTTGGCGGACGTCAATTGGACCGACCTACCAGTCGCTGGGGGATCTTGGCGCTGCAACGAGTCCCTTTGGACTGATGCAGTGTTCAAAAATGAAATGGAGACTGAGATCGAAGAATATTTTAAGGTAAACAACAACGGGTAGGTCTCCAAACAAGTGATTTGGGAGGCTGGGAAGGCCACCTGGAGGGGAGTACTGATGCGCAAGGGCTCCTCTAAAAAAAGGGAACGTAAGATTATAGAAAATAAACTACCTAATGAGATACACCAGCTGGAAGCGGAAGTAAGAGATAATGCAGGGGTAGACCCCACCAAACTAGACGCAGCCCACCGTAAAAGGGAGGAACTACGACTGTTAGAACATGGCCAGGTGGTGAGAAAACTGCAATTCCTCAAGCAAACATATTACGAGAAAGGGGACAAGGCAGGTGCACTTCTAGCTGCCAGGTTAAGAGAACGGAGGGAAGAACGTAAGGTGAGAGAGATAACAGAGCCCACCACTCCCCCGGCCGACCCCCCCCGCTCAATTCCCGAGTGCTTCGCCGACTTCTACCAAAACTTATATACCTCTGAGCTGATCTCTACCCAATCTGACATATCCTCCTATCTGTCCTCAATCAACATGCCTACAGTAACACTTGCGGAAGCCGAGCTCCCTGATACCCCAATACTTGAGCATGAGATACGAGATGCAATCAAACGATTAACGCTAGGGAAATCCCCGGGGGAGGATGGTTTCACGGCAGGCTTTTACAAAACCTTTAGTGACCAACTCTCTCCCTTCCTCACAGAACTTTTTAATGAGATAGTGGACACTGGGGCTGCCCCGGAATCTTTCAAGAAAGCCCTCATAACAGTCATCCCTAAGGAAGGCAGGGACCCCAAATTATGCGGATCATACCGCCCCATCTCCCTCCTCAACCTCGACGCCAAGATCTATGCTCGAGTGTTGGCCGCAAGACTGGAAACCTTGATGCCTAAATTGATCCACCTTGACCAGGTTGGGTTTATTCTTGGGAGACAGGGTGCCGACACCATCCGCAAAACTCTGCACCTCATTCACGCAGCACATAATCTACCAGAGGACCCGGTCCTCTTATCCATTGATACAGAGAAGGCCTTTGACAGGGTTGAGTGGGATTTCCTGAGAGCAGTCCTCCAGAAAGTAGGGATAGGCCCCAAATTCTGCGATGGGATACGTTCCATATATACCTCCCCCAAAGCATCGATTTTCGTGAACGGGGAGTATTCCAGGTGGTTTGCGCTGCAGCGAGGAACTAGACAAGGATGCCCCCTTTCCGCGATCTTGTTTGCACTATCCCTTGAACCCCTCTCCCAAACACTTAGAGAAGATCCCCTGATAGAAGGTATACGGTTGGGAGAAACGGAATATAAAGTATCGTTGTACGCAGATGATATCCTTCTACATGTGACCAAACCCAATGACTCTATTCCCCATGCCCTAAAACTAATAGAAGAATATGGCCAATACTCCGGCTTCAAAGTAAACAAGTCAAAGTCCACTCTCTTCCCCCTCCAAGGCACCCCTGATGAGAACAATGCCAAGTTCCTACCACTCGGGCTTAATCTGGAGCACACGAAACTGCAATTCCTGGGTATTCAGATTACTAGATCCCTAAGTGACTTATATGAGGCCAACTTCCCCCTCCTCCTCCGACGATTCGATGCAGACCTTGAGAAGTGGAGTAAATTGACGATCTCTTGGCTGGGGCGTATCAACGCCGTCAAGATGGTGTGCCTCCCCTGCTTCCTCTACCCTTTCCAGATGCTCCCAATTGAGATGCCCAAAACATTCTTCACAGAGGCCCGTAAGATCATGATGCGATTTATTTGGCAGGGGAAAAGACCAAGGATCGCATATGACACACTTATACTCCCCAAAGACAAAGGAGGGGTAGGCCTTCCCGATCTAACTACTTACTACAAAGCCGTCCAGCTACGTGTCTTGATTCCGCACCTTAGAGACCACAAACACCTGCAATGGGTACAGATGGACAATCATTACATGTCCCCCGCCACGGTAGCGGAATGCCTATGGTCTCCTTACCAGAGGGTCCAGAGGAGAATCAAACACCATCCCATACTGACCACCATATGGAGCATATGGCACACTGGGAAAGAGATGCAAGAAGTCACAACCTGGCCATCCCCGCTCAGTCACTTGTGGTCTCCTGGCATAAACAACCATATTCCGAATTTAGAACGGTTTCAGTCATGGTATGAGACGGGCCTGGAGAGGGTGGGGCAACTCCAAAGAAAGGACTTGTTCATAACGCTACCGGACCTAACCACAGCATTGGGGATAGGTAACTTATCGACATTCCACTTTCTCCAATTGAAGGGGGTGCTAACGAAACCTGAGTGGAGAGAGAAATTGAAGAGAGATCTTACCCCCTTCGAGAAACTACTAGACTCCAGAACGGAAATGAAATGTCTTATATCTGTGATGTATCAGACGCTAATAGCGGCGGGGGGTGGATCTACAGACCCCCTTAGAGCCAGGTGGGAAAAAGACTTTGGTGAAGAGATACTCCCCGACCAATGGGATTTAATGTGCAGAGCTGCACCCAAAGCCTCCTTGTCCAATCAATACAAGCTCCATGCCATAAAGCTCTTACATAGGTGGCATTATGATCCACTTAAACTCTCTAAAATGTTCCAGTCGTTGAGCCCGAGATGCTGGAGGAACTGTGGAGCATCTGCTGACTACTGGCACATGTGGTGGAGCTGCCCGCATATTACAGTGTATTGGATTGAGGTCCTGGGATGGATTAAGAAGATCGATGGAATCCAAAGAGAGCTCGACCCACTCCTTGTGTTGTTCGGCCTTGAGAGAGACGATGAAGAGTGGCTCCGGTTGAGAGGTCTGGCCCCCCAGCTGCTGTTGGCGGCGAGAGCCCTGATAGCGATCAAATGGAAGTCTCCCCTAACCCCAGGGAAAAATGAATGGATTAAACTGGCCACGAGCATCTACGTGATGGAAACGATCACAGCCTCCCTGCACAAAAAATCAGCTAAATGTGAAACCTTATGGATGGACTTTAAGAACAAACACATCACACCTATCACAGACTCCCAGTCAGAAGAACCCTCAGAAGCCTAACTTAACGAGGTCATATTCTAAAGAACACTGCGAACGATCAGAGACTCATTCCCAGCAGCCACGGTGACGACAGATGTCGCACTATGCCAAATATGTGCTCCCAATGTTTATGTTAAATGATTATACATACGATGTACATTATCCCAAGTGGGAGAGGGGGGTGGAAGCGGGTTGGGGTGAACAGTGTAAGAGACATACCCAGGCAAATGGAACTGTCACGAATCTAAGCCATTTTAATATTGTTTGTTACTTTGCATTGCTTCTCTGACATGTACCCCTGGACGATGTACAATTTTCTTTGAATACTGTTTGCCCTTCTTTTGTCTTCTGTTTCTGTAAAACCAATAAAGGAAAATTAAAAAAAAAAAAGGATGGTTACACTGCCTGCTTCTTGCATTATATGCATTGAGAAATCAGCCAGGCTCTGACCATCATTTTATGCCACAGGAAATAGTAACAGGGAGGCGAATAAGAATGCCCCTCACACCTCCATCTAGAACTAGAAGTGATGCCCAGATGACACCAGAATTGTTAGGCAATGAGCTACATGCCTACTTAACATGTATGATACAATTGTCTTTGTCATTGCAGAACCGCTCAAACGGACGGGGTGTCAGGCTCAGAACACAGATGAAGACCATGCAGAAACCAGACAAAAATAACTTTTACTGGCAAAGGTTTTTCCAGGAGATCTGGTGCTAATCAGGAACTTGGTCCGCAAGTGGCATGGGCCACGGTTTAATGGTCTGCTCATTGTGGAGGACGTCACACCATCGGCAGTAAAAGTCTTGGGAAGATAAGCTTGGATATTCCTTGCCGAGGTGAAAGTCTACTACACCGGAGGGACCCCCTGACCCCCACACCAGTCGGAAGCAAGCAACAGAGAAGAAGTTCAGCATGTGCAGACTAGATAGTTGACAAGGAAGAAGGACGCAGAGACTGTCCAATAGACAGATAAAGAGTACATTGACTGTGGTTCATCCGGGACACTCTTTGTAGTTTCTAAGCAATGAGTGGGAAAAAGCTATTGTTCTTTAGCCACAAGAGCGTGCTAACATTGGACTGAGGCATATTGAAGTGTTGAAAAGGAAAGGAAATGCTAGACCTAGAGTTCATCTTTGACAACTGGAAAAGGGAGCAGTTCCCCAATTCCTTTCTCACTGAGTTTCTTTTTGGAGGCACCCATGGTAGTGCCTGACGGCAACATTCACTGGATCATTCTTACTGTTTTTCTCTTCATTATTCGTACATACCCTGCACTTGTGGGGAGAACTGTTGACATTCACCTGTTCCTGCAAGATCCTAAAAATTGTCCACTCGTGAGGAGGTGGTTGCAGCAACAATAGAGCAAATCCTCCAGCTTCCTGTGTACTGTATGGAAAACACAAATTCCCCTATCTGATGAATACACTCATAAATTAGTTGGAATGGTCTTTTATTTCCTGATGGAAGAATGTCCTCATCTTGTTGGACGACAAAAAGACACCCATACTATCCTGAGAGATCCTGGGAATCAACAGGCAATCAATCAATTGCTACGTGATATAATTGAGCAACTTCATCTATTTTCTGAGACAACACAGAGAGCATCCTGAATGAGGAGTTCGAGTGAAGACATTCAGAACTTACTGTCCCTGGTCTTTTATTATTTGCTTGAGAAGCATCCTCATTTGATTTGGTGAATGGACAATTCATTTGTGTACATTAGGAATCATGTTAATCGTCCTACAGTCAGCCAGCTGCATGTGGAGCTCGTGGAACAAATCCAGCAGTTGCCAGAATATTTTATGATGTTGCCCGATGAAAGTTTTTTTTTCTTATTAAAAAAAGGTAGAAAATTGGCTACATAGATAGCAACAACAATGTGGCCAACAATGAGAGACCACCACAACGTGCAAGGAGCTATTGCTGCATGAAGTGGTCCTATTGGTACATGATTTATACATGTATTCTATTGATTGTGATTCTTCTCTCACTCATAGTACGTACTGCCTGTTATGTGGATCCAAATAAAGCAAGGGTCCCTGTGTATCTTCCTATGCAGCAGGAGGGTACAGATGTGGCAAGTGTAAGACAACCGAGACCTTATGTAATTGTCCCTACTCCAGGGGTGGATTTGAAGGCACCTAGTCCTGTGATAGATAAATCTGGGCTTCTTTTTGGGGGGAGGTCAGCTATGGATGTTTTTCCTGATTCTATGATACCTTCATATTATGCTAATAGGATGAAACCTCAGGTGATTGTTCCTACACCAGTAGCACATGTAAAGACAACAATTTCACTGACAAATGTTCCTATGATTGCCCTAGTGAGAAGGAATTGTGCTGATATACTTCATAAGATGATTATAAAAGCTTATGAGGCAAGATGGTTACCTAAGAAAAGTACTAGGGAGGATGATCATGACCTGAATGATTACATGGATACTACAGCACATTTGGAAAATAACATGTGGTATCGGCACATGAAAGAAGTGGGAAGGAGCATGAAAGAAGTGGGAAGGAGACCCTTAGAGAAGGAATGCTATGTATGTGCACTCCTGCCTTATAGTATGGCAATGTCTAAGATTTTCATAGCTATCGAAATAGATGTCCAGACAGCACTTTGTCTATCTCACATTGCGCTCTGCCAAACAAGAGGTCAGTTCATGGGCCGAACAGCCCTTCTAAAGTGGGCAACAGAATGTCCAGATCCAGATGAAGATGACTATGTTCAAGACACGAAGACAAGAATAAGAATGCATACCAAAAATCATGTAATAAGATACAAACAGCCTGGAGTGAAATTAGATCAAATAGGGATCAAATGGGAAGTAAACAGAAGACTTGAGAGTCCAGGAAAATATGCAGAATAAATTTGAAGATGGAAGAATAGAGGCCAGATGCATATTTGGGGATCAGTACTTCACCAGATGGATGGGAGGAATGTGTGGTCATCTGCAGAGCGTGGGTAGTCATTGGTTTCTACAAACCAACCATTGACATAGTGCAAAATGGATGCAAACCTCTATGGCCGAAACTTGCTAAAATATTCACTTGGGTCGAAGATAAAGGAAAGCCTTTGCAGATAGTGCCTCTGGAAAGTGCAAAGCTGTGTTTCAGAAACAATGGCACAAGAAAAGTTGGGGAGTGCCAGAATTGTGGTCGAATTTTTGATCTACCAGGAATTTGCATTGGAACACCAGTGATCATGGATCACTATTGGGCTTGTGGATCCAAAGCATGAAACTGCCCAAAGATTGGGGAGGACAGTGTTCTATAGTGAACATCCATGTTCCGGTTTTGGTGATTCCTAAAAGTGACCTGAACATTGGTGACTTTCCAAAAGCAGATGCTCATCTGAGGAAGAAGAGATCTGTGGAGCTGATAACTAGAATGTAGAAAGAGAACTATTTCTCAGCTAAATCAATAGAAGTGTTTGACTCCATCCCATATGAACACAGATTGCTTAGTAAGACCTTATCAATATTCACAATAATCTTCATGCCCAGGATCTAGACGGATTCAAATACCAAGTGGTTACAGATAGCCAGGTGGGAGTTGGTGCAGACGATCAGCACTATTATAAAGGGATTCAATGCTATCAAAGAAGAGCTGAGAGCCATGCGACTGATGACTCTTCAGAATAGATACGTCCCAGACATGATCACAGCCATGGATGGAGGTGTTTGTGCCAAAATTGGAATATCATTTTGGACGTTCATACCTTCTCATGATGACGAGAATGGCACCTTGACAGAGGCCATAGAGATGCTGACGAAGCTACACATTTGGATGGTAGACAGAGTGGAAGACATTGCTGATGATAGTTGCTTTGGATCACTCTTTTCGTTGGTACCACAATGGATGGCAGATCTGTAAGAGTTCCTTGGGGCCCTGATAGTGATGCCTTTGCTTGGATTCTACGTAATCAGATTATCCATCTCACAATGCAAAAAGACTGCAAAGAAAGCTATAGGAATGAATATCATGATTGATGTTGAATCTGGATGGAAAACCAAAGAGCTAACAGATAGAGAAATCAGAGATTATGTGAAGGCCAGCATCCATGCACCTGAGGGAATGAAGTTCCTATAGCCAAAGAACCACAAGAAGTATGAGGGGAAGTCGATCTACTGGAGTCCAAGTGGACAGTGCATGCTCATGACCACCTAGAACAAGGATGAGCATATGAAATCAGCTCGATGCCTGAAAGGAGTGATGAAAATATGGTTCCCAGAGAAGCATTTCTTCAGACAAGGATGTCTAGATGTGAAAGATGATGGGAGAGTGGTCTATGCATCGTCCAGAGGGAGGAATGTAGAGAAGGAGCCAATTACCCCCACCTGAAGCACAACTCCCATGTTGCCTTTAAGTTGGGAACCAGAGTGTGAAACACATGCAGTGTCAGTGAAAATACCAATACCAAGAAAAATCCTGGAAGCGCGGTTCCCATTGAGAAAACCATACCTGCATACACAACAATGTGATGGCCATTTGAATGAAATCCAGGAAGAAGTGTGAAAAATGAGCAAAAGAGAAGATTAGTGACATCATGTGAATCAATGCTGATGCACCCTGCACAGACAAGAGAACGTAGACATTCTATAGGCATTGAGAAAGTGTCGAAGATGAGCAACATTTCGGGCTAGAGATGAAGATGCTTATGCTGCAGAAACGATGAAGACATTTAGTCATTTTATACATGTACAGATGCAAGAAACGCAAGCAGACAAAGTATTCTTAAGGGTAGCTATGTAGTGAATAGATTGTGGCATGTGCCAAATACATATATTTATATATTTAGGAACTAATGAACTATTGACGATTCCACAGAACACTTTAGCAGAGCTAGACCAGAAAAAAAGGCTTTTCCAATGAGTCAAAGCTGAAAAGCGATTGAATGACAGGGGTAAATCAAAGAAAGGCAAGGCTGGACCAGTATTAAGAAGTCAAGGCCGCTCTGGGCCTGAATGATCACACAGTAGCTACAAACGTGTGAAAAGAACAAACTCCTGTTCATAGGAGGGGCACAAGAACATTGAAGATGTCAGAGGTTCTTCAAATATTAGTATTTGAAATGCAGCAAAACTCTATAAACATGGTCTTCAGTCATGTGTATGAATGGAAATAGATAAACATGACCTGCTACACCAACTCCAGGAGACAGAGTAAGCTATACACCCTTAGTATTCTCCAGAGAAAAAACTTTTCCAAGGCCAAGTTCAAAGCCTTAATTGACGAGAAGACTGCAAGGGAGATGATAGATGACATGCCAATTGGTGGGAAGCTATGGTCAAGACCAGCCCACCAGCACCTGCATGCCAGCCTGCGTGCTGCTGGCGTATGTGGAAAAGTACAGTGGGTACGAGGGTGCCAACCAATCAGAGAGGGCCACGTAATAGAGAGCCCTATAGTTTGTGTAACCAATGGGACATTGTGTATTTCATGACGTTCATGGTGACCTGTATGAGGGGAGGGTTTAGTTGCCCCACCTGATGTTAGAGACCCAATCACTTACTCAGACAAGTATGGAACGTATACCTAGATGTTCCCTTTTAACCAATCACTTTCCCAAGTAGGTTTTTGTAGTTTGCGATGTAGCATGACGTCAGTGATGACAAGTTTTTACTATATAACCTGCTTTTTTATTAAACTTGCTGAGTGAGAAGATCGAGAGAATCCATTGATGTTCGTTGTAACTCCCTGTTTTAGACAATTGCTAATAAAACAGATGTGATTTGCCAACTTCTTGAGTTAGTTTGATTATTGATGTTTGAGTATCTCTGCATCCCCATCCATCTCAAAGTATTGCTTCCTCATCTAAAAGGGCTGGGTTGAATTCCCCAGTTCAGATCTCTGCCTCAATGCCAGTAAGACAGAGATCCTCCTCATCGGCACACCTGCACCTTCTTTTCCTGCCACTCTCTTCCCGGCCTCCCTTGACCCTCTTCCTTCCCCCACCTGTGAGGCTAAGAACCTCTGGGTCATCTTCAGCCCCACATTCTCCTTCTCTCCTCACATCTCTGACGTCTCTAAGAAGTCAAACTACCAACTGCACCTCCTCAGAGGTAGTCTTCCTTTCCTCTCCTTCCTACAGAAGCTCTCTGTCTCCAGAGCTCTAGTTCTCTCTAGGCTTAACTACTGCAACAGTCTCTTTTTAAATCTGCCTGCCTCTACTCTCCGTCCTCTACACCTTACCGAGTAAAGGACTTCTGGGGCCTGGCACCGCAATACCTCCAACTCTCTCTTTGGAAATATTTTCCTTCTTGAGCTCTTCACTCCTCCACCTCCAACTCCCTGAGGGTCAGACACTTCTCCAAGCAACGAGTTGGGGGCAGATCTCTCTCTTTGGCTGCCTCCCTGCCTCTCTGAAACTTGAGCAGAACCGTCTCCAGTTCCGTAAGATTCTCAAGACTTTCCTCTTTGCTTCTGCCTTCTCTCTATCTCTTCCCTGCTGATCTCCTGTCTGATACTGCACTGGTCACCCTCTGAACTTCAAGCCAAGGTCCCTGCCCACCCAGTTGCACATCTGCACTGCCTGCTGGCAAACCTTGCACTTGGGTCTGTATCTTCAACCCTACAGTCCCTTTACCTGCACTTATTCAGACACTTGTTGTCTGTACTTAACCCTTGTACTGCCACCTGTTGGCCTCACTACTTGTTTTTGATCCTGTGTCCTGTACTGGCCCTTCCTCCCCTTCGCCTGGCACTTTTCCCCTCCCATCTTTCCTGCACTTGCGCGATCTCAATGGGGGTCATTACGACCCAGGCGCTAATTGCGCCAACTTTACCACCATGGTGTAAACTACGTTTACACCTTGGTGGATGGCGGATTTACCGCCCCATTCCAAGGTGAGTGGGGCGGTAAATCCCCATTTCCCATTTTCCCTTCCCCATTCCCATTTTTGCCCCATAGGGCATAATGGGAGTGGGGAAGGCGCTAATTGCACCACCGTAAATTGCGGTGGCGTAATTAGCATCATGGCAGGTTAGCGCCATGGATTTTAACGGCTGCTAAGAGCAGCCGTTAAAATCAGAATAGGCGTTAAGGGTTAACGACAGCGTTAACCCTTAACGCCTGGGTCGTAATGAGGCCCAATGTCACTAGGCCTAGTAAGATTGTTGTCTTTGTTCTCCCATTGTTTCCCCTCCGTTGCCTCTTCGCGCCTTGAAACACTTGTGTATAGGCGCATTATAAATGTCATATCATATAAATTGTCATTTAATTTAGAAACAAATACGGACGAGAGCAAAATCACCCTTCATATGTAAACTATGAAAGAATTTATTCCAAATGACATCTGCATCCAATGAGAGACAAACAGAACAATGTTCTAAATGGTTTTGGAGCGAAAGGCGAAGGTTGAGTTAGAAGGGGAACATTTCTAAAGCACTGGTTCCCTTTGTTACTTTTTCTTTAACAAAGCAGCCCCTCCAATGCTGTAAATACTAGGAAAATAAAGTTTTACTTTGGACATTAACTGTATAAGGGTGGTAGAGGACATAGGAATCTTTTTATTACTTTGCTAAATGTATGATTCCTCAGTACAGATATTGGACTAGACTCTTGCTTTAGAAACTGACCAAGGACATAAGATTATTTATTTAATATGTAGAGTTAAATAGCTGCCCCTTTCCCAATATTCGATTCCTAAAGTAATATAGCAACCTAATGTACACGTGGGACACTAATAAACTCATATTTGTGGTTGCTGAATTGAATTCTGTATGACAGGAGCCAGTATCAGAGATGGTTCCCGCTTGATTCAGTGATTGTCCCCTTATGTCACAGAGTAGCACACTAATGGACAACAGGTTATCTGATTCACCATCTGAGCCCTTGAGTTAACATAAACATGTATCCCAAGATCTGGCCCACTTCTGACACTGTGGGTGGATACTTCAGTGTTGTCAACTTAAATGTCTCGGTTCCATGCCTTCAAATTTGGCATGAATTTTAATTTCTCCTTCTGCAAGTACAGCTGATGTGTTGAGCTGCATACTCATGCTGCCACCTAGAACATCTCTGGGACCACTGTTGGAAAAAGGAAAGACCATCCACTGCTGTGACTGCCATGCAGTCCTTGCTCTGAACACGCGTTCACATGTACATGTTGAACTGGATGTTTTGCCTTCCTGGGCCGCTTTAGTACCCACACCAAAGTAGCCAATACCTTCTCATACATGTCAGATATTTTTCTGCAAGAGAAAACTTTTTGAACGGGTACGTCCGAGGTGTGATTGACGGTGGGGGTAGCTTTTGTTAAAACAAGTGCTTCTGAATCTGTTGTGATGTCTTTGAACTCTTAGTGGCCCTCAATATCCCTGATTTCAAACAGCTTTGTTTGTTCCCATCTGAACACTGGGGTTTTCATTTTCCTCCCAACGTCCAACTACGTTGTCTGTCATTCTTCCCTGATTTTCATTATGCACATTTTGCACAATACCCCTGAGATATGGGAAGAAACAGAACTGCAAATGGCTACGTCTGTCTTGGTGCAATACCTATATGGAGCCGGTAAGATTGTAATTGTTTATTTGTAATTGTTTATCAGTACGATAGCTCAGTGGGTTGAGTGCTCGCTGTTGCAATCTGTGTGTGATCTGCAGGTTCAAATTCTGGCAAGGCCAAAACTCAATCGTTCATCCTTCTGAGGTCAATAAATGAGTACTAACCTTGGTTGGTAGATATGTTATGTAAATATGTTCTATGTAAAGCACTTTGGCAAAAGCACTATGTAAATAACACATTGTTATGAATAACACACCATTATCAAACTGGTGTTTCTGATGAGCATATCAGTTCTGGTGCATGTATCTCTGAGTAACCCCTGACAGGGGATGTTGAACTTGAATGTGGATGCAACCTTCATTTGACCACAAATTCTGGCTACCCAATGCACATATCAAGTGCCTTTATCTCATTTGGGTGCTGACATGTGTAAGTCCCACACAAACTGTCCTCAGGGATTTTCAGCTCATCTTACTCCTCCGTTCATGTGTCACCTGATGGCACATGTCTCAGTCATTTCGTTCAAGACACCGTCACTCACTTATGTATCACCCATGGTGCTGCATCTCTTCTGCTCTGTCCAACCAAAATCAGGCAAGCATAACATACCCACACGCTGCCCTAATGGATTTCCAGCTCTCACCACTCCTCCTCCGAGATGTCACCAGATGGCACATGTCTTGTCCACTCTCTTCAACAGATGGACAATGACAGATGTGTTGGCCACTTCCTGCGCCCTCCCAGCAAAATGCAGAAAAGGTGACTCTCCCACAAACTGCTCTTAGGGATGACCAGTTCCTCCAACTCCACATTGCAGGTGTTATCTAATGGCGCCTGCCTCGTTTATTTGCTTCGAGAGATGGGCATTGACTGTTGTGTAACCTATGCTTCCAAATCTCTGAAATGGCACTTTTGATATTCACCCACTCCAAATGAGCAACAGTGTCACAGGGCCTCATCTCGAGTTGGGCGGTAGCCCTTAAGTGTAGTGGTAATTCTATTACCGCTTCATTCAAGGACTGGCCCAATCATGAGTTGGACGGCACGTTTGGAGTTTTACCTCCAGCTTTTTGCTGGAGGTAATAATATCCACATTCCGCCCGTTTTTGGGGCTATTAGTGTGCGCTAATTGCGCCGGTGCTGATAGCACCAAAATCCCCATTGGATCCAATGGAGCCAATGGGGAATGAGGCTTAACCGCCTTACTGCTACTCTTAGTCCGGCACAAATTGTGCCGGACCGAGTAGCGGTAACGCTATTTGTGTTGGCTGTTTCCCGGCAGTATTGCCGCCAAGCTTGTGATAGAGCGCACAATGTGCTGCATTAAACAAACCCAACTCCAAATCTGTCTTTCTGAGTGTGGCCCAGTCACAAACTAGATGTTGATACCCTCCTTCCTGCGACTACTCTAAATATCCTAAACTTCCCTATGTATACTAAGCCTTGCTCAAGCAATAACCTCCTGCTCCTTTGAAAGCTGCCTGAGATCATGAGATGCTGGTGCCCCCTTTTAAACCATGTGAGCAGCATTCTGACAAACCTTTACAAATGTTCACCAACGCTTTTTCCTTGATAAATCAACATAAACTTGCAAGATTGGGGATTGCTATGAGAATTTTCATCCATGCCTATTCATCAGCATTAATCAGGATGTAAATGTTGGACTTTACAAAACCTTTGAAATACAAAAATACTCTTGATAGCTTTAATGACATGCTTCTATGTATTATACTATGTTCTCTTTGTTTTGTCTAGGGTTTGGTAGTGTATAGCTCAGGCACAGAGCAGTACCCATCAGTAGCGTCCAGTCTATATATGTTGGTAGGGATTACCTCTGTGCCCTTCCATATCTCCTGACGTGACGTTTATCACCCCTGCTTCCATGGCCTCCACTGCCCCCCAGCGGAGTGCTTAAAACCCCCAGCAGGGGCTGGTGTATGAGTAAGGGTAGGTAAAAGCGTGTACTTGTAACTCTGCAACAGTTACGACAGCAGGCAATAGCGCTTGCAATAAGCGGGTCCTCTCAACTGCCAACATAGGAGATGTTTATTTATGTCACATTATATTTTAGTTATAGTCCACTGCTCACACCATCGGGGTAATCCTAGGTGTGTATTAAAAGACATAGGGCCTCATTACAACCTGCCAGTCCGGGACCGTGCAAAATCCGTGATGGCGGTAAAAACGTTTCCGTGTCCGCAAGGGTGCGGAAAAACCGCACGATTACACGCTGTCGGTCGCGCGCACCACACGGACTCGGAAACGTTGTTACCGCCGTCACGGAATACCCCACGGAAATGGAAATAACGAAGCCACAAGTGGCGCAAAACCCGTTTCCGCCTCCGCCGCCACGGACACGGAACCGGAAATACCATGATCGCCAAAACAGGAAACAGAGAGGCGGCCATCATATAAAAGCACAATCCATTGCCATCCAGAGCCAGCACAAGCACAATCCTGACTCTGAGAAGCCAAAAGGGACCACCAGCATGTCTGCCAGGATTCCTGCTCAGAGGCAGCGCAAACAGCGCTTCAGCGAGGCGGAGCTAACCGTCTTGGTGGAGCACATTGTGGACAATGCTGAGATGCTGTTCAGCGCCGACCAACGGCGTGCCACACAGCAGCGGAGGAAGGAGGTGTGGGCCGAAGCTGCACGCAAGTGCACCGCTGTGGGCGTGGCAGTGAGGAGCGTGAAGGACTGCCACAAGCGTTGGGACGACCTGAGGCTGAGGGT
This sequence comes from Ambystoma mexicanum, assembly GCF_040938575.1. Classification (NCBI taxonomy): domain Eukaryota; kingdom Metazoa; phylum Chordata; class Amphibia; order Caudata; family Ambystomatidae; genus Ambystoma; species Ambystoma mexicanum. The sequence continues at coordinate 373,681,517 of NC_090922.1, forward strand.
ACGCAACCTCATTTCCACGCACCGCCAACGCAGCAGTGGGACAGGCGGAGGACCCCCTTCCCCACTGAGGCTGCAAGCATGGGAGGAGCGTTGCAGCAGCGTCCTCCACCTAGAGGGAATCCATGGGATTGGGCAGGCTGAGGCAGGAGTGAGCCCACCTGCAGATGCCGGTAAGTGCCCAAACATGAATGCCACATGTAAATATGCAGTTGTGAGTACTGGGCCAAAGGACCCATTAACAACCCCCCCCCCAGGCAGTGCATGTGTGGGCCAAAGGACCCATTAACAACCCCCCCCCAGGCATTGCATGTGTGGGCCAAAGGACCCATTATGATCCGTATGGCAACCAATGTCACTGAATGCAGACACCAGCAATCAGATGCATGTGACTAACACTATTCAATGTACAATCTTAATGACGCATGTGATGCACCCATCTGCCACCACAACAACACTAATTGCATGCCCTTTGTGTCCCCACAGCCGTTTCAAGTGACAGTGATACTGCACAACAGGCCAGCCAATCAGCATCGGCAAGTACACTAGCCACCGCCACCACACAGGAGGATGCTGCCGGCAGTTCTGCACCTCTGGCCACATTACCAGCCACTACAGATGTGCAGCACACCACCACCACCACCAACATCCCCACCATCTCCACACTGGCTGAGTCCAGACAGGTGCCACAGGAACCTATCATGGCCACCCAACAAAACACAGAAGGCAGCAGCACTGCAGAGGGGGCGGCCTGCAGTGATAACAGTGCCCCGCAAGAGCACTCGGAAACGGGGCCACAGGGGGAGATGCCCACATTGGAAGACCTGGGCTCCTTCCATGAGCTGGGGTTCAGCCCCACTTCACTGGGGAGTCCCATGAGGTCGCCCACCCCATCCATGGCCGAACTGAATGCCCGCATGCAGCGGATGGAGGACCAGCAGGCTACCCTCACCCAGCTGGTGGAGAGGCAGCTAGAGGAATCCAGGCTGCAGAGGGAGAGCTACAGCGCCTCAGTGCGTCGCCTGTCGAGGTCCATTGGACGCTTTGCGAGCACCATAGTGACCCTTGCACGCCATGTGCGGGAGGGCAATGACCACACCTCCAGGCTTGTGGAGGCCATGTTGGTTGGCCAACAGGCAAATCTGGCACGGATGCCCTCAATCCCTGATTCTGGCCAATCAAACACTACCACCCCATCCAGCTCCACTACTGCCAGTCCAAGGAGGCGCTCGAGTAGGCTAACGGGTCCCTTGGGCAAGGTTGCACAGAAGCGCACACGGAAGTGATGGCATGTGTGTGGGGCAGTGCAGGACACATGTGGACTACAAGGGTGTGAGAGGGGTGGTCACGTTTGGGTGGTGGGGTAGGTAGTTTTGGGGGTTTGGACAATGGGCTCTGGGTGGGGGTGGGCACGTTTGGGTGGTGGGTGGCCCCGGGTGTACAGCTTCCCTAACCAATGCACCTTCTTCCCTGTTGTTATTACATCAATACATCACCATTTCAAATCAAGACATACATGTGTGGGCATTGATCATTTATTTTGCAGTGCAACTATTAATTCATTGTCGTCACCATGTTTGTGCATTACTGTGAATGTGCTGTGACTCAAAAGTAAATGCGAATCAGGGCATCCCGTGCTCTCTGGCCATCATGTGCACCCCCAGGGGGAGGCGGTGCCATCCCATCCCCATCTCCATCTCCATCCCCATCTCCATCCCCATCTCCATCCCCATCTCCATCCCCATCCCCATCCCCATCCCCATCCCCATCTCCATCCCCATCCCCATCCCCATCTTCCTCATCTGCGTCTGGTGGCATTGGGATGTTCCTGCGCAGGCATATATTGTGCAGCATGGCACATACCAGCGTGATTTTGCCCGTCTTCACTGGGCTGTACAGCAGTGATCCGCCAGATCTGCTCAGACAGCGGAAACGGGCCTTCAGCAGTCCAAATGTCCTCTCAATCATTCCACGTGTGCGGATATGTGCCCTATTGTATGCCTCTTCATGCCTGTTCCTTGGTCTCCGTACAGGTGTCATCAACCATGGCGTGAGTGCATATCCCGCATCACCTACATGGGATGTAGATGGGGGAACATGTCAGTGTTTGTGGCATCATGTCCTCATCTGCTGCTGTGCATTCTTGTATCATCATTCATTCATGCATATGAACCATGCAGTGTCTGGAGGTATGTTTTGGCCATCACGAGGAATATCGCTGACTGCATATGGGCCTACACATTAACTTGCATGTTTGCTGTGCCCTGCGGGTGACATTTGATTGTGTGCATGTCATGGTGCAGTGCTGTCCACACATGGCAGAGTGACTCCACTGTACGGAAGTAGTAAATACTCGTCGTATCATTTACACGCCTCTCGTGCTTTTTGGGGCAGTGTTTCAATTGAGGGTGGGTGTCTGCAGTGGCACAGGGTTCATGGGACAGTGACGGGATTGGCTGTGGCAGCGTGTGCACGGGCACATTGTGGTGCCCTGTCATGTCTTCCTTCATGATGTTTGGCATCCGCTGTGTATTTGGTAGATGGAAGGGGGGTGATGCATGTGCGGTCACCGCGGCACACTCACAATGCTCATTGCCTGGACACACACACACCACTCCGACAGGGTTGTAGCATCGTCAGCTGTACTCACCCAATAGCCAGGTGCTTTGTCCGGCATAGCGTTCCATGTACCGTGGCAACGTGGAATTCCGCAGTACCATTGAGTCATGTGATGAGCCTGGGAAACGTGCGCAGCAGTGTGTAATCAGTTGCATGGCATCACAAACCATCTGGACATTCAAAGAGTGATACTGTTTCCTATTGCGGAACACCGCCTCAATTGCATGTGGTACTGTCAGCTCGACGTGGGTGCAGTCAACTGCGCCTATGCAATTTGGCATGCCTGCTATGGCATGGAAGGCCAACTTGGTGGCAATGACCCCGGGGAGGGTGCGGGGTAGGGCTATGTGTTCCGACACATGGCGCAACATGGCATCCAGTACCTGTACCAGGACTTTTGAGAAACACGGTTGTGATATGCCGTGCAGCTCACCAACCGTGTGTTGATAGGTGCCAGTGCCAAGGAAATGCAGAACTGAGACAACCTTCAAGAGGGGGGGGATGGCGGTGGGGGTGTCAATTAGGCTGCTGATGTTGTCCTCAATCATGGCGGTGATGTGCATGATTGTTGCACGGTCCAGCCGGTATAGGGTGTGGATCTGTCCTGGGGTGAGGTTCCAGGGTGAGGCCCTGATGCGTGGTATTGGTGGCTGGCGGCGGGGTCGGGCTGGCTGGGCAATGGGGTTTGCCATAGCTGCAGGGTTGGCTGGTTGCCGCCTGCGCCTTCTCCGCCTACGCCTCCTCCTCTGCGCCATTGCTGCCACCATGTGCAGTACTGCCTGTTGGTTGAGTAGGCCCAGTCCCAGTGCTACTAGCCCTGCTGCCTGCATGGTTCTGTGTTGTGTTGGGCTGGGTGTGGCCCTTTTGTAGGCTCCCAGTGGCCTGCTAGGTCCAGCTGGGCTGATTTGGTGCACCTGTGCCCTGATTCAGTTCAGCCGGCAGTGTATAACGCCATGTTCGCGGTGGCGGCGGTTCCGCCACCGTGATCACGGTATTTCTGCCATTTTTTTCCCGGTATTTCCGTGTCCGCGCTAGTTGTGATGCTCACGGTGTTTCGTGTTGCCGGTAACGGAGGGGTTTCCGTGCAGGCGGAATTAAGGGGAACCCTATTTCCGCGGTGGCGGTTTAGGGTGGTGCTATTACCGGGGCCGCGGGTCATGATTGCGCGGACATGCAAACGGTGCCGGTATGGTTTTACCGGCAGTGTTGATTCCGGACCGGAGTACTTGTAATGAGGCCCAAATTCCCTCTATAACACATCAATAAACAGTCGTACAAATAGATGCCCTACATTTCATATGCATGTTCAAATGCATCTGATAATAATGAGAAATGGACACTCAATGAATGTGTCTTACACTCTCATGTAAAAAAATAAGATAAATTATGAGAAATACGAAATAAAAAAACATTGTTATTATTATTGAAAACCAAAAAGTGTCCGCGGGCTGTGGATCACTCGAGTCCCCTGCACACTCAGGTTATTGTCAGAGACAAACAATGAGTTACTGTATTTAAAGTACTGGTGTTTGAAATCAATTTAATTGGTCAATTTATGAGCTTTTCATAGAGATAGTTAGGACAATTGTTAGACACTTAAGTGTTAATTATTTAACCACAAAGCACATTCAGTGATTCAAATATAGAACATTCTTGAGAACATTTTCAAAAGACCTCTAAAAATTATCCAATGTTTAATGGTACATGCCATTCCAGATGTGAATACTATTCAGGTTTTTCATATTGTTACAATATTAAATTCATACTGTAATGTGGAACAAGTCTATAGTGCTGTTCTACTTGCTCAACGCGTTTCAGGAATCAGGTTCCCTTCTTCAGGAGCTGATTAGTTTCTAAATGCTGTATTCGCAAGGTGTGCAGTTCTTATTCTTAAACTTGTCAAGAAGATCTATTCAAAATAAACATAATGACAGACTTAGTCATGTTTAGTAATCTCCTAGCTAAAACTTCAACCATTCAATGCATGTGTAAGTTCCATCTCAGTGGTTCATCAAGTCCTACCTGTCATCAGTGCCCCATAAGCATCTTTAGTTGTTTGAGTTAAGGTGCAGAAAAATCTGTGTGGCCGAATATGAGATACACGTCTCTTAGTCTCCTACAGTGATAATTGAAATCGGTATAAGTATTCTATTCCATGTACCTTATTGGAAAAATAAAATTTAAATTGGAAAGAGTGTACTGTACCTCTTCTGTGGTAGGAAGATTCTCGCCTATAGTGCCTCTAATTATAGTCCCTTGAAGGATAATTGCGGTATAGTCGATGTAAATGCTGTCAACATCCATATGGAATTAAACCCACCACCTGTGTGGGGAAAGAAACCTTTGCTAAGTGTTGTGCTGATTCTTACTTATGTATAAAAGGAAGAATGAACACATTCATGACGAATGTTTACCTTATGAGTTAGTTTCCTATTGACATTGGCTGTGGTGAAGTTAGACTGCTCACTACCTTCCACTGTACGAGGGTGCAGTTAAGGTAATGGAATAGTGGTTTTACAAGTCGTGCTTATCATCACAGTGTTGGCGCAACTTAAAAAATGTCCTATTTAACAGTGTTTGAAGCACTTACCTCACCATGGCTTCTTTGTGAGGGTGAGAATGGTCATTTTAATGTGGCTTTCAGATACGACCTCGGTTGTTGCTGTTTCTTTGAACACCACATAGTGTCAGACCTTAAACATTTGCGCCCTGGGTATAAATAGAGATACCTATCAGTCAATGTTAAGCTCCTGTATCTAGCATGATAACTACAAATGCAGGTTGACTTGATCTAAGTATATTTCTTACCTGAATTAGCTGCACGTGCATATAGCGGGTTAATGAAGTTGAGATATTTCTAAAAAATAAATTCTGTTTTAATCCTCAGGAAAATACGAGTTGCTTTCAGATTGCTACAACATGCCAACATATTCTCTCTATACTGGTCAGCATTGAAACGTATTTTGGATTCATGTGAGCACAGTATTATTAATTTGGGCAGGATGTGACCACATCTCTTCCTCATTCAGATTGGTCAGGCCTTTCTTTAAGATGGACAATCCATGGCAATTCATACTGCCTCCTTGGCTCAGTAGATGTATTAAATAATTACTAAAATCCACAAGACCTGGAGCCTGCTATAGCCACACACATCATTTTTTACGTTAATTACCCATAGCGAGTTTTAGGAATATAATACATCGTGAACTAGTGTAAGCCAGAACTTTCATCTCCTCACATAATACATTGCAACCAGTTGCTCCATAGAAAATGTCTATCCTTGTAATACGTGTTTTAAAACCATTTTGATTGCTTATTCTTGTATTAATTGCACCATTAATCTGCCCTTTAGGACTAGAATGCATCTGAAACTGCCGCTAGGCTTAACAGTTATGGTTTAGGAAACGTAAATAACAGTAGGTTTCTCACATACCCAATTGTGTGTTTTGTATGATAAATTCCATTCTTGCAAAAAGTACTTTAGCATTTTCTTATTCCTTTTACGATGACAATGCTTCATAAGTGCAAACCTAATGATGTACTGTTGTTTAAAGGTAATTTGACTGGAACGATTTTAACAAAGGGAAACAACAGTGTGTGTGTTTAATGTCAACCCTTGCAAGCTGCACCCAATTAAATGACACAATGCTCAAAATCAGAAGTCAGCACATAGTCCACATCTGCTGCATAGAGAAATTAGAAGTCCATGGCATGAAACTGCCTATGCATCAACAAGCCACAGCACACCAAAATATTCTAGAAAAAATATGTAGCCAACACATCTGGATTAGAAAAAAGTATTAACTCTATGCCTCAAATGCAGATGCAACCTTGATGTAGATCAATGTTTAGTTAATGGAGCAGTGCTTTTGTTTTCTAACATCTCAAATTGAAAATAAAATCACATTTGTCCACCACAGGTTTGACAAACTTGAAGAAACTAGAAAAAATCCCTGCCTCTATCATGTTTCCTTCTTTTTAAAGACATGTATGTATGCATATAAGCATTCTGTCTTCTCTTTCATACTCTGTAACAAGTCACACGTCACTAGGTATAACCCTTAACCATGCACATGTAGAAAATAGTATTACAGTATTCAAAGAAGGTGTGATTCATGGAGCACTCTCAAGTGTTTTTACACTAATAAGTTTCTTTTATTAGGCTTTGATTTAATCAAAGTCAAAGCAAACACCCATTCCATCATTGACTATTACAGACTATGTGCATTGTTCACTCCACATTTAGACATGTATCTTACACCTGAAAAAAAGGAAACCTCCAAGAAGAGAACTAGTACAAAATAAAAATACATCATACCTCCCAAAATCCCCATAAAAGTAAAAAAAAAATCATGTAGACCTCAAATCCATGAGTTTCCACACCCTCTGGTCCAGACCATAACCTGACTGAATTGCTATGCAATCAACCTACCGTTCCAATTGTCACTACTTCTGGACAATGTTTATGTTCATGGCTCAGAACAGCTATCTTTACAATTCCTCCTCCCACACAGGAATGCCATCAGCAATCTGCACACTTTATACATAGTATCAGGGTATAAGGTGCAGGACAGGTAGTGGATCAATGTGCAGGAATGCTTAAATCCACCAAAAATACACAAGAAGATCCCCAAGAATTCCTTCTGTACTTACGAGAAGGTCTAGCGAGAGAAAGCATTCTTGTAAATTAAATCCTACACATTACAAATACTTGGAAACAAACATGCAGTTTCTGGAACTATGTTTCAGAACACCATGCTCCAAATGAATGATTTGTGTATACCAAATTGTGGAATCATTCCATTCCAACAACTTCTATATAATACAAATTATCCCGTGTTGGGCGCATTATGTAATTTAGACATTCTCTCAACATGGCCAATATGTCAAACCAATGTGCCTAACATACAGAGCAGAAGGAACACAAAATAACTGTGAACTCATGAACTTCATACATGGACAAATCTCTCTTGGTGCTAAAACAATCACCATAGTAAGAACTTTATATCACAAAGACGCCACACTCACTTCTGGATACTACTGCATTTGTCAAACAAACAAGCGATTGGTTTGAATGTAATAACCATTATATTGCACAAAAATAAACATTACCTCCAATCCTACAGAATGCCTACTTAGAATTCCTTAAACATCATTGTTGGAGGGACAGCCAAACATTCTGACCACTGCTCATAGCCACAGGGACCATGTACCTCTGTCCATTACACACAGCTAACATCCACCGTCCATATACAATGACCTTCAGGCTTGTTGCAGACCCTACTAAGCCAACAAGAGAAGACATTGACCCTTGCAGTAGGCCATGCCTAGAGCCAATTTGAATCACACAGACAGTCCTGCATGACCATGGGCAGTACCCAGATTGTTCATTTCATACAGTCTTCTTCACCATTCACGATAGCCCAATAATTGGTCCATTCACAGCTGTTCGCAGCTTGCCCCCATGGCCAGTTTCCACAATCCATGGGGCATGGCCTTCAGTCATGTTGCAGACACCACTAAGAATCTCAAGGTAGACATTGTCGCTTGCAAAAGGCCAGGATCAGTGGCAACTTCAATCATATATATGATCCCTGTTAAGATGGATTTCTAGTATCTGGCCTAGTGGACCTTAGGAGGCCACCCTAGTTAGAGTAATCAGATGAACTCTGAGATGTTAGCCAAAACCCAATCAAGGTAGCAATGGAGCTCAGTCCAGGCTATTCTCATGAGAGTGTGAGTGGGGTCATCGGTCCACAATGATTACACACAGTGACACACACAATAATTCAGTTTAGACAGGAATGTATAAAAATACAGTATTTATTGTAGGCCTTAGACATAACCTAAAAAATAAACAAGCAGGTGATAATATTTACTTTACTTTATTTTACTTTTGTATTTGCACCACACAAACCAGTTACCCATAGGCTTAAGGTCGCACATATAAAAGGACACACATACACAGATCCAAGCATGGAGTCGTTATTTATCAGATGGCAAGTTTGGTAGAGCCAGTTCAACAGAATAGGGGCGTGTTTGGTTTTTTATTGAAGACGTTGGTTGATTTGGCTTCTCTTATATGTAAGGGTAACTTTGTCCATGGTAGTGGAGTGGCTATGCTAAAAGCTCCATTAAGAGCTTTACTTGATTCACAATGGCAGATTTTTGGTTGGGATGTGTTATTTGACCTGCTTTTTTTTCTCAATGATGCCTTCATTTCGATTTGTTTATATGCTGGCATTCTTCTTAATGTGCATTTGTGCAAACAGTGTAGTTCACGCTTTGCCTCTAAGACAAGATCCCTCCAGTTCAGATTCTAAATCACCCTGGCCACCCCATTTTGAATAACTTGCAGGTGGTTGATCTCAGATTGGGCAATACTGGTCAGGAGACTACTGCAGTAATCGATTTTGGAGCCTATTATCGCTTTAGCTATCATTTCTGCATTGTCTTGTGTGATGAATGGACGGAGTTGTGTGAGCAATGTTATGTAATATTTTGAAGCGGAGACCAAACTGCTCACTTGAGCCTTCATGTTTAGACTTCGATCCAGGAGTTATGCCTAGCATTTTGACTTTTTTTAAGTACTTCTATCTTGTAATTAGCAATGGTGAAGCTATTAAACAGAGGGTGAAGCTGAGCGAGTTTGTTTTCCGTACCGACCACCATGTGCTCAGTTATTTCATTATTAAGGGCCATGCCATTTTGAACCATCCACGTGTGGATCAGATAGTATGCTTGATTTTTGAGACTTTCATCCAAGCTATGAAAGCCGGATAGTGGAATGATACATTGCGTATCATCGGCATAGTTTGTAAAGGTGAAGTTATTTTGAGCCAGAAAATCAAAGAAAGGGACCATACAAATGTTATATAGGGTAGGCAAGGTACAGGCTCCCTGTGGTAGTCCAAATAATAGTGTTGCTGGTTTTGTTTGAGCTTCCCCACTGGTCACTCTACATTGTCGCTCACTCAGAAAGGAAACTGTGTCGCTTGATCAGAAAATAAGGCGACATTTTTTAACCTAGTGGCCAAGATGTCATGGTCCACCAGGCCAAAAGCAGTGGACAGATCTAGGATAATTAGTAGTGATATTTGACAGTTGTCCATTCTTTCCAATAATTTGGACTTCAGGTCGAGGAGGGCCGCCTCTGTCCCATAGTGTTGCCTAAATCCTGATTGGAACTTATTGAGGATGGGATGGTCAATAAGATGTCGCACGATTTTGTCATAAGCCACCCTATCCAAGATCTTAAGAAGGAAGGGAGTGCTGCACAGCACTCAATTATAAACAGATATACAGTCACCATTGGTTCTTAAAATGCATTCTTAAATCAACAAATGAGGTAAGTAAAGTGATGCAGTAAAATGACACCAGGCCACAAGAGATATTCCTAGGCTTTGGAAGTCCAGTCTCTAAGAAGAGTGGGCCTTGTGCCCAAATGTCACAATGCTACTCCCCAGAATATATATTAAATTCAAGTAAAATACTTGTGTTGGTGACCGTTCAAAAGAAGCGATGCAAAAATGTTACTAGGTAAGTCTAATATGTTCTTATATTTGAGGTTTTACTGCTCACTTGCGACAACCAAAAAAGCAGTGGAATGGAAGGATGCAAAGAGCCTTGTTCTCATTGTTTTCCTATGGAGGACGGGGGAGATAAATGCCTTTACTTACGCCCCTGACTCCAATTTTTCAGATGACTGGATGGGTTAACTCGGGTTGATGGAGGTTGGTTTTTCTGCTGTTGGTTCCATTGAGAGGTGTCCAAGAGCTCCGGGTGCAAGGCTTATTCTGGTCAGGTCCAGGAGCGGAGTGCAAAAAATGCAGAAAGCACTGATGCAGCCCTCTTCAGGACACTTCACAGGATGGCGGAAGGCTAATTCCAATGACAGCCACCACAAAGAGACAACAGATGGTGTTCTTCCAGTTGTGTTGTAGAAGTCCTTCCAGAGGAGGATCATTTGAAGCTGGGAGGCTGAAATTCAGCAGGAAGGCAACATACCACAATCTGGCAACCACCAATGTTCTGTCTGCAAACACTGAACAGTGAGGTAGAACATAATGGAGCTGATCAGTCCATGGGGTGGTCCACAGACACTTCCGAAGGCTCAGAACAGTTTGATCCTCGATAAAATGTAAAAACTGGTTGGTCCCACCACTTCAGGGGTTGAAGCACCACACAGGGCCTTCGCAGATCAGATAGTCCATAGGGCTTCACCAGGGTAGATTCACAAAAGGACAGTCAGCTGTTCTTCCATGAGAGATTTTTGTCTCCAACGCTGATCTGAACAAATAGATGCAGGAGTCCAGCTTGGAAGCAAGTCCAAGCCGGCCAATGTTAAGGATCTGCACTATTCAAACAGCCATTTGTTGTACAATCACGGACATCTATTGGTTTCACTCATGCCCCACACCTTTGGCCTCATTACGGGTGTGTCATTAACATGCTGGTAATTCTGGTGGGTTACCGGAAAACCTGCCTTACCATCTCTGCCGCCCCATATCCCGGTATTATCATAATTTTTGGGTAAATTCCCATTCCCGGATGGGATTGCCAGAATCACTGGCACAAGTACAGCTGGTGCTGGTAATTTTGGCATTTTCCTGCCAGTAGGGGCCTGAACTACTGACTGGTCAGGCCTGCCAGTAGACCAGTGACCCTACCAGCAAACTTGTGCTTTGCCGGTCTGGAAAAAGGCTGGTGCCGGAATTACCGCCAATTTTTCTGTCATTTTTTCCAACCGGCAAAGTTGTAATGATCCTTCTAAACACACTGGCACAATGGCAGCGGAGTGGGACCAGGCAGTCCCACACACTTGCTGAGCCACACACACCAAGGCATCACTAGTCTGCTGCTTTCCCCGGGAAGTGCATGAATTTAAATGGGATTTCCTGACCTGGCAAGGCAGGAAGAAGGCCAAACAACAATATGGCTAAAAACATGTGAAAATCTTGTGGCGTGGACATTTTAGGGCACTAGTCATGTTTAGTACCCATATGTGGTAAAGGCAAATTGTGCACACATTAGAAATAACATACAATAGTAAAAATATAATTGCTACCACCAGCTTGTCTTTAAGCACATATAAAAGTAACCAAAAAGTGTACAAGACTAGGGGGATACAAAAGTATCCCCATTTCACTGCATTGTAAGATGTTGTGTGCAATGTTAAAAAGTTCCCCAAGTGAAAAAGTCAAAAGGGACTGAAGGACTGATCAGTTTCCCCATAAACAAATTAGCAAAAGGCCAAGGGAGTAAAGCTGAAGGCTTCACTTCCCTGTAAAATGTCAGGACAGGTTCAAAAGCAAAAGCAACACGATTGGGGGTCCATACAAACTATGGTGGGAATGTTGCCAAAAGAGAAATATTTCCTAATAATATTTCCTAATAATTGCATATACCCACTGCTAACTTAATCTGCCACTTGCCATAGCCACAATTTAACTTTGCGACCCTTAACACACCTGGTCCCCCCACTCACTTTTCCATTCACTCCAATAATATAACAAAAACCACTCCAAAATATAGCAATCAATTATCATTCAATAAATCACTAAAGGTGTTGCATCAGGCTACCAAAATAGTTAGTTTGGTGATGTCCACGGACATCAAAGTAGTCAGCGGTAGTATTGTAGTGTCTGCGACCAGTAAACTGAATCAGCGAGCTGAAACAAAGAACATTGCACAAGACATAACTGTATTTTGTTTTTAGATTGATAGATATATTCCATGCCTACCCACCCCTAAACTTCCATGGGACGCTCTCATGAGCACAGATGCTTAAATCTGTGATTCTACACATTTGTCTACCGCTTTGTCCTCCGGCTCAAAGTATGGATCGCTAACCTACCATGGCACCCATTTCAGAATATTTGACAAACCTTACATATTTTAGTAGTTGACCAATTGGTGTCCTTGCTCGCTGTGTGTGGATGTTACACGGCTTCCGGATTGTTTGAGCTTCATCTGTAGATACTGAATTAGGAAGTGAGGCAGCTGATTGGACTGAGATATCACTAGTTGTTTTTAACTATTTTTTTCCAAATTTTTAAGAAAGTCACTGGAAAAACTAACACCAAATTTGGAAAAGCATGCTTTCGGAAAAAGGATGCAATTTCTCACAGATGTTCGAGCACATAACTTTGAGCTGTAGCCACCAGCATCATTTGAGTCCATATCAAATCTATTCGGATATCACACATTTTGGGACCCTTGTATAACTGTGCCTGCTTGATGAAGCCACATCAAACTTTGCAAAATCATTCAGAGTTGTCTGTACATATTTTTGCAAAGTTTAGTGCAGATTCGCCAAATGGCACCAAAGGTATACGCTACCCAAAAACTTCTTATGCAAAAGCCAACATAACCATATTTACTGGGGCGCTATTGCCAACACTGTAATATATGTGCTCATAATCAATTTATAATAAATATAATAAATATGATTAAAATGATTATGATGGAATTGTTGGACTTTAATCGGTTCTGTTTGTTAATTCATTCTGATGGATTGCGTGTGATTTTTTTAACCTAGTTTATATTGACAAAATGGTCATCAAACTGGTTTAATAAATTAAATTAAATAATTATAATTGTTCTTTTATGACGCACTTAATACCAGAAATTGGTTTCTGTGCAGGATTGGGATTCGAACCTATGTTGCTGCGTTGTCTTGCTTCCAAGACAAACGCATTGTCCCTGAACTATTCCCCCTAACATATTATGAACTATTGATTGATTTTGTGGGGGAATTCTTGCTTGTGTGAGCTATTGCGAAAAACACTATTCAGTTCACTTTACAGAAGGTAGTGAGTCTGGGTGCGTTCTTGCTAAGCATGGGCAAACCCCTGCCTGGCCCATCCCATAGGCTGAATCAAATACCATACATTGGGCCTCATCAGGGGTTGGGCAGAGTGGTAAACATGAGGCAGTAACGCTATTACCGCTACATTACCTCTCCTCCCAATCCTGAGTTTGGGGGAAGCTCTGAAGATTCACCTCCAGCTCTGAGCTGGAGGTAAATCTGATGATTTTTCACCCATTTTCATAGCAATTACCATGGCTCAATTACCTATGGACTCAAGGAAAATGGGGATTTACACTGTCACCGCATATTGTGATCCGGACCTAATAGCACTAGACCAAGTTGCAGTAAAGCTATTTGCGTTGGGCGTATTCCAGCAGATTTACCGCCAGAATACTGCACAACTTCTGATAGAGCCCAGTTTATTTGAGAGCCATGCAACATCCTCCAGGGGTGTCTGGACACTTCAGAAAATAAAGGCATTTAATACAAAATATACTGTTTCCTTTTGTGTTCTTACCTGTTTTTGTTCAGTCTAAAAGAAAATCCCATTTGTAGGTATATCTGTTTATCATTCCTGTGGTTTATTCACCTTCCTTTTTGTTTCTGGGAACCCTTTCCATTTTTTTCTGGAAATCTCTATTGGATACAGTTTTGAACCCTAGCCAGTCACGTTATAATTTTTGAAGCGTGAATTGTTCAGTAGAAGGAAATTGAAATGATTAAGCAGGATGAAACAGAAAACGTATTTGGAGGTGTGGGAAATAAAGGAGGAACCTACTGAGCTACACGAGCGCCACTATGCGTCAATAACAATACCCAACTGTTATCAGTGTATTCTATTAGTTTAGGGTGCAGGGGAGGAAAACAGACCCTGGCACGGGGTCTGAACATCAAACAATGCACAAATCATGTCCACAAGTTGACACACTCCCGTCCCCTGCACACCAATTAAACTAGGAAACCAGCCAACTTATTAGGGATGATCGAATTCGGCTTTTTAATGGCAATTCAATCGACATAGTGAAATACAAATCAATCATATACAAAATATCTCATTTTTCTGTAGAACATGTATAAATACAATTCATCAAATGAAAACTTCTCCCAATAAATGTGGAAAATATTCAAACAAAAAGGGTAGGGAGCCTACTTGGACACGGTCACACTTCCATCACCGTATTAATACGAAGAAGGCAGTGTTTTACTGTTTCTTTTTATTGCTAGGTGTTTAGACAAAGCCACTACAAATTTGAGCTAAGGCACCTGACCTGGAGCACTGCATGCAGAATCACATTGAGTGTTACTTATCCCCCACCATACTTGTGACATCCCTATCAGCACTGAACTATATCCTATTTACCACGCTGACTCTGACCCGTTTATAACATACCTTCCTTTTTGGTATTAACAATCTCTGGTTTGGATGGACTGAGTGCACAGGTATTCAATATACTCTTACACCTCTTTTTGAAATTGTTTAAGAACAGGATGGGGACATAATTAGACAGGAGTAACTGAAATCTGCATGGAAATTGCTATTGAAATGACTTTGAGATATACTGCTTACAGAGTGGAATTTATCTGTCATTCGACAGTTGTCTGCTACTGAAGAAGGGAAATAAAGGAGGTTCATGTCTTGTAGAAGAGGATGCTATTTACCAGTTGGTGGTCTTGGAGGAGAATAGTGTGTCTCTTGCTGTGTCTCTTGCTGTTGCGGACTCAGAATGTGCCAGACATCCACAGCCACAGCAGTTGTTTTCTGACACTGTAAAGTCATTGTGGATGTCCAAGAAAAGGGAACGAAGTATGGCTGACAAAGAAATATGTGCCACTGCCACATAAGGTGACGAAGCAGGTGAAGAGGCAGAGGATGTGAAGGAGGCCGGGCTTTATGCGGCACCAGGGTGTCTTGTGTAAGGTAGTCATGGTGGCAACAGTAAAGACAAGTGGTCACAGTTCAAGGGTGTTTTTTAAACTATATATGCAGGTTGGAAAAACGCCTAATCTAAACCTAAATCTAAAATGGGAGCAAGCTATGCCCATCAAATGAAAATAAGGCAGTCCTAGTGGCGTCTTGTCAAAGAAAATGGCCTATACTAAAATGAAAAAACATTGTCAAACCATACAACTAAATACAAAAGAGTGTGTGATAGTGTTCACAATAAAGAAAGAAGTGTTCACAAATAATACATCAGGATATAGTAACCGGGGGTCCCCCTTCCCCACATTTTGAGCACGGGATAAATCGGGACTCCGGATCACAGCACACACTCGAGTTTTCCCAGCACAAGGCGACAGTTCTGTTCTCATGTATCAGGACCTTCTGAGTTTAAGTCTCTTTTCTACAAAAAGTCTCTTGCCTCCAAGGACCTGATGTGGTCAAAATAATAAACAAAAAGTTCCTTTCTGCATGTATGTCGGGTGATGACTTTTCACCCCTGGATTCCCCTCTTCTGTGCTCAGATCCACAAAAAGTTCATTGTGATTTCAGGACCTTCAGTAGTTAGATCTCTTGCTTCCGAGGGCCTGGTAATTTCAAAACTATATACCAGAGTTATTTTTGATTGTTCTTGGGTGATGATTCTTCACCCCTGGGTCCCCCTCTTCTGGGGTCAGACCCCTCCTAATATCAGCCTCAGTCTATCGGGTTCACTCTGGCTTAAATTCAAAATATTTTCTCTGTTGCATTTGTGTCGATGGGTGGTGGCTTTTCACCCCTGGATCTACCTCTTATGGGCTCAGACCCTTCTTGAATGTTAGCCTCCCTTTGTCGGGTTCACTATGGTTTTTTCCAAACGATTTCACCTGTGGCTTTCATAAGTCTTAAAGTCTTTTTAAACAGTTTTCTGTCAGCATGCCTCTGTCGGGTTCACTCTTGCCAACTTGTGCTAATCACACAGTTGTTTCTCTTTCTCACTATTCGGGATTCATCTCCCTTAGCTTTTGTGCAGATCAAAGACTTTCGACTGTACAGGGGGTTTTGGTAGGCCCCTGCATAACCACTTTGACCTTATTCTTGTGGCTATCCTAGTGCCTTCTGGTATCGGTAGTTTCAACAAACATGGGATCAATCAGAGTCTCTCAAATGAGCACCCACATGGTGCCGGTTCCTTCTGCAGCTGGTTTTCCCTTAATGTTAACAGTTCTTTAAACGTTCCTTAATTTGTCTTTTTCGACTTCTATTCAACACAGTTCAGTTTCTCATCGGCTCTCCCCTCGACTCACTGTCTGCGATGAACCGCTTGGATTTTCTTGTCTCTGGTGTCAAGGCTGGTACCACGGTAGCAAGTGTCTCTCCCTGTTCTGATTATCAGTGCAGGCCTGCTCCATTTACCATTGCCCCCTACTGCAACACTTTTGCTATTGTTCGTGGGCTTATGATTCCTTTAAGGGAAGCTCCAAGGGTCTGGGTCAGAAAGGGCAAGGTCGCCTCTCTCCTTGTCACCCTTTCGGTACTCATTGCCTTTCTCCTCCTCTTGAACTGTTATGCTTGGATAGCTGTCTCGTTGTGGCGCCAACCTTGTTTGTAGTGTGCTCTCATGCTCCACCTTTTATCCATGTGGGGAAGGAAAAGTACTGTCAGGTGTGTGTGGTTCTGCTCAATTGTCTGACTTTGCCTGGCCGTTGTGTTGGGACATGTCAGGTAGACGGCTCTGTTGTTAGTCGGTTATTTTTCACAGTATGGGAAAGTGTTTGTGTTAGAAAAGGGGGAGGGATAGAGTTGCTATGTATCCTTTGGGGTAGGATGGGGAAAGGTGTTATATGGAATTATAACCCTCGTACTAGGGGGATTTGTAAACTCCGAAGGAAGGACATGAACAGGGGGAATTGTACCAATGTTAGTGTTTTGTCAGAGTAGACTGGGTGTTCTGGAATTAATTATCAGAGGGACATAGAGAAACATGATTGGGAGTATTGGGGTAGGAAACAGGAAAACAGGGATTCTGGGAGAGATGATTTCTGAATGCAACAGGGATTGGGATCCTAAGGGATTTGTTAAAAAAGAGTGGTTGTTGGATTTGGGCAAGAGAGATTCAATGGGAGGACGGTAGGCAGATGTGGTACAGCCTACAAAAGCCTCTGAGACTGCGTCCTCCTCACCTTCTTCTCCAGTATAATCCTGCATCTCACCTGGGCATTTCCACAAGCACAACCCTGGGCTCCCCTACTCAGGTGATCCTCCCTCGCTCGTCCACCCCCATGGTTGGGATCTGAAAGCGCCAGTCCATCCCTGGCCACCTGAATAAGGGATTCTCGAGGTATACTCTGGAGAATATCCTCAGGTTTCTCATACTTGCCAGAATTGATGGAAGGTGCTGGTGAGTTTTATCAAGCTTTCTAGCTAGCTGCATTAACAGAGAAGGAGGGCCTTCTAAATGTGTGTATATGATTACATGTCATATGATCCCTTCATCGACATTGAGAATCTCTGACAAAGGTGTAGGAGGAGTGAGGCACCTTGGAGGGGGGGGTGCAGGTGGTGGTGCTAGAGAGCCTGTGGTGATCTCTGAGCAGATGGTTCAGGAGGAGGATGAAGTTGGGGCCTATTCACTTGCACCTGTCATATTGCAAAGGGGGCAATACTGGAACATGCATCCCTTGTCAAAAGTCAACCTGAACAGGGCACATCCCGAAATATGTCAGAGCAAACCTCACCATGAGCCGTCGGCTACTTAAACCTGCCAGATGGGAAAATATAGAATGGGTTGAAAAGCATTTTAATAAAGAAACACATGTAAGACTGCAATCATGAGGGGCATCAAAGTACGGGGTGCTCTTGGTCCTAGAAAATCACAGCAATTGATGATATTGTAGAGAGGTCAATGCACCATCAACCTACCCCTACTGAGTGGCCAATGGACAAGAGGCTGTAAAATGTATAGGTGGAGTACCTGTTTTTGGAGCTTGAGGAGCAGTTAATTAATGTTTTTGTGGTTGCTTTCCAATTTTGTCAGGGTGAAGCAATGAATTGCAGAGGTCATTATTACATCCTATAATTTTATTGAAGATCCTCAGGCATACTAACCGGTGCACCTTTCACCACTGTCTGCAGAGTTGAAAAGGAAGTAAAACAATTAGAACACCCATTTATCAAAAGTATAGTAGCTAATCAGAAATCTATTTAATAGATGAAATGTTTGCGATGATGACACATTGCAGTGATCTTGCAAAATACGGTTAAGTGTAAAGAGAAATGTGCAAGCAATTTTCTCACAAATCAATGGTTATGATATTAAAATGTGGTAACTGTGGACACACAACTACAGCGGTATTGTGAACATGTCATGCAGAAAGAGGAAAATATGACTGGAGCTGTGCAAACATTAGGTAAAGTGGAAGAATTTCCAGTTATTTCCCATAAAAGTTTTGTGGAACAAATGCATGAGAATTTTCAGAACTGGTCTCATTGATGGAGGAAAGTACAATGTGCATTTCGAATGATGGAGAGGCTCATGTAAAATACATCAAGCCACCGCTGAATCCATTGTTTATATTAAATGCGATTTACAAAGAAGAAGGCAAAATCTGAGCACAGCGAATTGAATGCAAGGTAATATTAAACAACATCATATAGTCTAGTAAGGCTTCTTGAACATCTTTCTTGGTTAGTCCTGTGAATTTAAGAGTTTGTCTCTGATGATGTGTTTCCCGAAGGAACGTCTCAGATGTTTGCCATATTGAAAAAATAAAAATAAATGCATCAAGCCACATTTTTGCAGTGGCCTCTTACTGGAATATAAGATTAGACAGAGCTTCTTGAAAATATATTACTGACTCTTGCTGTGTGTGGAAGATTACAAGACTCTCATGTTCTTCGGACCTGGTTGAATTTGAGTATACAATCAAACTCACATGTCTCCAGCTGTTGTTTAACCTGTCCACATGTTCATCTCTACCTTTGCAGTAAGAATCCAACAAAACGTCTAGAATCACTGCCTGTCCTCTTGGAAGATGTTTCTCTGGCCATTATTCCCTCGTGGTAAAATAATAGCAGCGAGATTCAAGAATAAAACAATAGTAGTGCAAATGCTAATGGCACCTCGTACTATACCAGTCAGCAGAGCAGCCACAATGTCTGAGGTAAGACTATGAGCCGGTATGACATCATGACTGGCTACTAGTGAGATGACTGTAGTAAATGTCTTCTGGACTTCATCCCAGTCCTGTTCAGGATGCTGCCTCACATGTGTGGTAACAGAAAAGACCACCAACCTGTAAGTCGAATACAGTTTATTCAGAAGATAATACGAGTACAAAATAAGCCCCCATATCTTCAGATCCTCCCTACCTGGATCAACTCCCAAGATCCATCTGGCACAATCAGAAACCCTTTTCACCAAAATGCTAAGGTTGCTTTACGAAGGGGCAGGAATGCTGTGGTACAGGGGCACTTGCAAGTTATCAACCAGAATAACTAAAATGAATGTACTCGCTACGGCAAAGTAATACTCACAATATGCCTACCTTCCCACAAACGTACATTTAGAAGAAACATTTAAAGTTAATGTGTAATTGATTTAGTGCCTTTCAACCTAGCAGTGAGAACCGTCCATACTCTACTATAATTATTTTTAACTTGCTTCTGAACCTTTAAATCATACAGAAGCCACGAAGTAGTCCAGAATTTCTTTTCTGTCCATATTGTAACCCACAAGGCAAATATCTGAGCTTGTGAAATGTTCAATCCCCCTGCCTCCCACCACCTTTCCCAAATCTCTGGAAACAGAAGGTTTACCATGGCATGTGAGTCAACCATGATACACTTGTCTACCCCATTTATGTAGATCCCTGCCATGGATCTATCACATGCCTCTCCCTCACTTGTGGAATGTATGACATTTATGGTGAGAACCTCATCATTTACATGCGACTGCTGAATCTTGGTACTCATCAGACTAATGTTTTTGTACGTCCCCACTTCTGGGAGAAGGGACATGTTTGCAATATCTAGCAACAGGACCCTATCGTCATCACATTCTGCAATATACTCTTCAGTTAAGAGAGTGACTGGGACTATTGAGGTATGCTTTGCTTCCACACCTGAAGCAAGACTTCTCACCCTTAACGGGGTTTCCACTTACATGTGACCTACTAGCTAACTTTGGGGTCTTCTTGTATATCTCATTTTTCATTTTTTTCCTTCCCAATTTCTACTTTGAGAAAACATTTTAACACACACAACTCTATTACATTTTTGCAACACATGCCGTAGAATGTTTAACTCTCTTGCCTATTTTAATTACTTCTTCAAGGCTCAGGCAATGCTACAGCCATAGTTCTTGTCTAGTCGTATCATTGGAGCAGTAGACCATAAATGGATCACATCTATGTTCTTTGAGTTTTTCCACACCATTACTTGAGAGGGCTACATGTCAGGGCATCTATATTATCTTCAACTGATTCAACTGATTCAGAAGCATCTTGCTCTTGAGTGGCAAAATAGCATTGCTCTATTATAGCATAGAGAAGGGCATGCATTCTAGTGCTTGACTAGACTTCTGGTTTGGACCTTTAAAGAAAAGGCTGGAATCGACTCAAGCCTCCTTAGAGATAGTTGCAAATCAAATAAAGCCAAGTAACTAATTGTCTGATTTGGCTTGAATCAAACTGAATTACTGTATTCATTTGTTGTTCATTTATATAGCACCCATACACTACAACAAGCATTTCAAACTGCTCCCACGCAGGAAGCGTAAAAGGTGACAATGATTACAAAGATTAAGATTCTTACTAAGCATTGGGACATTCAGAATGTGTAAGTGCAATGCGTTTAGAGGTACAACATAATATATGGGGAATATGATACTGTAAAAACATAAGACAGGAATACTGCACGTGGCTGACGGCTGTTAAAAAATGCAAGAGCTAAACATGGAGAAAGGAGAGAGGGGAGAGAGGGGTGTGGGGTAAGGCGAAGGACACAAATAAGTGCAAGGGGTATAAGGAGGAGCGGGAGAGGAACACTCAACACATCCAGGCACAGAAAGAGGCTGCAGATGTAAAACACCTAAATACAAGAATCAGATAGGGCACACTAAACACACGGATAACAGTGCTAGCAGATGTAAAACGCCTAAATACAAGAATCAGACAGGGCACACTAAACACACGGATAACAGTGCTAGCAGATGTAAAACGCCTAAATACAAGAATCAGACAGGGCACACTAAACACACGGATAACAGTGCTAGCAGATGTAAAACGCTTAACTACAAAATGAGGCAGGGCACACTACACACAAGTGTCAGTGGTATTAGCAGATAGCAAGTCACGGTGAACCCAGAGGAGTACAGATTTACTACTCACCAGAAGTAACGCATGTGTGCTTTGAAGCCTGCCAAACATGAGAGGTCACCATCAGACCCAGTCTGGAGGAGTTCTGCGGGATGTGGTGGAAGGAGATGAAAGAAAGGGAGTACATAGAGTGTGGCCAGGCTCAGACAGGCCCATGGATGTAGTCCTGCCAGCCAATCAGGCGGCAGGTAGGTGACACGTGGTCTGGACGAAAAAACAGCTGATGTGATGTGCCGCAGATCAACCATCTTCAAGGCCCCAGTGGGCTACAGGAAGCCACAGGCAGGATTAAGCTGGCAGCTGGTTGCAACCCCGAAAGGAGGGTAAAGGAAAGAGGAGGTGCGGGAAGGCAAGGCACCTTATAAAAGGAATCAGCCCTTGATGAGGCCGACGAGTATCATCCAGCTCTGTGCTTGCATCCACGGATGTAGTCCGGCCAGCCAATGAGGCGGCAGGCAGGGGACACGTGGTCAGGGCGAAAAAAAAAACAGCTGGTGTGATGCGCCCAACAGTCGGCCATCTTCAAGGCCCCAGTGGACTGCAGGAAGGTACAGGCAGGATGAAGCTCTCAGGAAGCTCTCAGCTGGTTGCAATCCCGAAAGGAGGGTAAAGGAAAGAGGAGGTGTGGGAAGGCAAGACACCTTATAAAGGTCATCCTCCCTTGACAGAGCCATCGAGTGCCATCCAACTCCATGCTTGCATACACGAATATAGTCCTGCCAGCCAATTAGGCGGCAGGCAGGGGACACGTGGTCTGGGTGAAAAAACAGCTGATGTGATGCACCGCACGGTTGGCCATCTTCAAGGCCACAGTGGACTGCAGGAAGGCACAGGCAGGATAAAGCTGGCAGCTGGTTGCAATCCAGAAAGTAGGGTAAAGGAAATTCAATTCAAGCTAAAAGGTATGGCCAAAAATCTGCAAAGAGTAAAAATCAATCCCAGGAGCAGAAATGAGTACCCAAGGTTGCAAGAATAACACATGTTTATTACATGCAATTTTGCCAGGAAATAAAAGTCGAGCTTCGTTCAACGCATCATCATTAAATGGCGATATATATAGAGAAGAAGGCATGACATGATTTTGACATTGTTTAAAGCACATATAAATCCTTGCACATTGATTTGTTCACAATAAATACATTAATGTGCCCTATTGGTTTACACCTTCCCATTGTGACCAAACCAGTACCATTCCTCTAATCATGACAGGATGTCCAAAGTTGGTGGAGTCCTACATTTTCATTGGTTGACTCTGGTGATACAAGTTGTTACTCATAAACCCCTTCTCCATTGGTTGTGATGTCTCATGGTGTGCTTCATCCCTTATTCTTGACCAACCTCCGTGAGGTGCTGACAGTGTGACATTTAAGAAATATACACAACATCCTTTTCCCATGCAACCAGAATTGTTGTCATCACCTAATGGTTCCCATCCTTACAACTGCACAACTAACAGTTTAATTTGCGACTTCTCATTGGACATCTGTTGTACCATCTTCCTTCTTCCCATGAGAATCAATGACCTCATGATGAACATTACACATCACTGCTTGTTCAGGGAGTAGCTTCTTTGATGTCTGTGTGTGTGTTTTAATTTGTTTGGATCTCTGAACAGCATTAATGGAGAAGTGGCAGGCGTGTTTCTCCCCCTACCTCTTCATACTTCATTATTTCATCCCCTTCCTTGCTCATATAGTTATTTATTTCTGCAATCATGTTTCCTAGTTCCACTGTTTATTGGTTAACCATGTTCTCGACTACATGCCTGTAGTTTCAATCTAAGGGGCCATTTTTTCCCATGGGGCAGTATTTTCACAGTCAGACCTGGTCCCTGGCCCCAATTCAGCATTACTGTGTTCTCACCAACCGGTGTCCTTTGCCTGCTTAACTTTTTCTCTAAGTTGCAACATTTAATTTTATTATTGTTCCCCACTGAAAGCCTGAGAGCTAGCTGTGCCTTTCCTTCCGGACCAATCCCTGTGCAACTTTATACCCCGTCTTCCAATGACACTGCCTTGCTCATGCACCATCTAAAATGGATATGAATGAAATGTATTTTACTGTGAGGAAAAATCAATGTGCTTCTGTGGCCTAATAATTCTAAATGGCCCAGGAGGTTGCTTCTATGATGGGGCCTATATTTATGTATGTGCAATCTCAAATTATTATGTAATTAATGAACGGTTAAACAGATTTCTACTGTGCTTTGTAGCTACTATCTGTGACATTACTAAAATAACACGTTTCCACTACTTGTTGTGCCCTTTTTGCCTTTCTCTGCTTTTAAATGTGTGTCACAGCTAATGCACTACTGCTCAATATGTTCCTACTTCATTATGTCACATGGGCTATATGCAATGTGTGTTTCTATTCTATGTTGCTGCCCTACATTTCTTCATTCAATTCTCTCAGAAACATATATCTCACCCTTTCTACTCATATAGAGTAGGAAGGCCGTACCTCTAACTAAGGCAAATGGCATTTTAATAGGCCTATACTCCATTCTATGGGGATTTCTATAATTTGCACTTTCTTGCAAGTTTGGGGTGTTGGAATTGCATCCCAACATTTACCCTTTTGTTACTCCGGTAGCAGCCTTTCTCATACATTCTTTGCCCTCAACCCGTGCTCCCTTGCCCAATCAAACACATCTGTTGAAAACCATATTTTGCTGACATTTCTCAAATGTCCTCTCCCATTTGCATAATCTTATGGGCTACATTTTAGGAAACTACAATCTCCAACTGCTATGGGATCTACGTAGCACTCAAGATAATTTTCTGGGGGAGGTAACCAAAGTATTCCTGGTGTGCTAAATGGGCATTCTATCCTTACAATTTTTGGATTTTCATCATCAACACATTCATCTGTCTGGGTACTTTCATGTGTGCAATCAGAAGTGGTATTACTGTAAGCATTCTTCTTTTATGTCCACAGGACAGACAGCAGGCCACGATTATCTGATAGATGCTGTGAATTAAAAAAGAAAAACCAGGACAGTGAAGAGTATTTTACACATTACTGTTATACAGGTGGGAATCCAGTGAATATTTCAGCTACCCAATTTTCCTGTCTGGCAAACCCTCCTTCCTTTTCCATGCCAGTTTGAAAATTGTGGAGTGCTTTAATTGCAATGCTTAATGAACCATTGCTTAAGTTGTTCGGGGGCCGTATGTGCAACACATGGCTCCTATCACAAACTCCTCCTTCCATGGCTGTGAGGAGATCTAATGCAAATCTGTCTTGGAGTGTTATTATCCTGAGCACCCTCAGCTCCTCTCGGACAGCATTAAGGCCATGCTCAGTTATGTTTGCCATCTGGACCATGTTCCAGTGCATGATTTGTAGCCTTCTGGCGTTTGTGGCGGCCTCTATGCCAGGGAGTAAATACGATGCAAATAAATGTTCAGTTCTTGAAAACAGCCTGTATCGGGTAGGTACTTCGTTTAGGGCGTCTTCTACTTTCTGAGAGTAATCGTTACTACTTTTCTTCCCATACACTGTTAATATATATTCTTCTTCTGCAGTGGGGAGAGGAGCATTAATGGTCTCTCATTGTCATGTTTTGGGATAGTGAGGTGGTTTTTGGGAGTCAATAATACAGGTTAGTGCAAAGGACCAATGTAAATACTTCTTTCCATGATGTTGGTAGATGAAAATAAGCTTTGTCCCACACTGCCATAATAGATACATTGTTGTTGCTGTCCCATCTTGTAGAGCTGGCATGTGAATTGTTCTGTTGCAGTTTATGCTCTGGCCCCTGGTACTGTTCCTTTACCTCTGAAACAGAAGGAAGATCAAGTGAGTTTCTTTGCCTTAACAGGTTGGTCATGATGCTGCAGACTTGTCAAACCTTTCACATGAGAATTACAGATGTTCCTACAATATTTGTTCGTATTCCTTATTACTTATTCTATTTATCCAACACGCCCTTCTTATTTAAACACAGCCTGCCCCTTCACCCATTTTTGTTCCAGAAGTTTGCTCCGTCTATTTTCATCTGTGGCCTGGTTGTACATTTTATATGTTCTTGTCCCTTCTTCCCTTTACATCCTACATTGTCAACTCTTTCAAATATTCCATGTACTGTGTGTCCCTGGAACTGCCCTTGTGCCTTAGAGAGAACTAGGTGTGCCAAGCACTGTGCCTCTAAGGGTGATACTTCCTGGGGAAAGACTATTCCAGGGGTGCCAACTGCATGTGGAATGAGTGCACACATATAACATGAGTCATTGCACTGCGTTCTTCCTACTTTGTTCTTTGTGTCAGACCATAAATTGCTATTCACTTAATGTTCTTCTCCTGCAATATTGGTATATATACTTTCTTGCATTGAAACATCTCTATTATGTCTGGTCATATTTTCTCTACTACTTGTTGATACGTTAGGGACATTAGTCTCCCTTCTCCCCCTAATTCTATTTTCCATATACATTATTCTCATCAGGAGACAAACAGAAAGAGAGAAAAGAATAAACAACAAATGATTAAAAACATATTTTTGGTCGGTTTCCCATTCACTTTCTGTGCCTCCAACATCTGTTGTGATGCTCTTCCTCCCGTTCACCCAAAAGGATATACAGAGTTCATATTTTTCCTCTAATAGTTTTTTGTTGACTCGACTTTATTGGTAGGCCTTTCCCCTCTTTCTTCTTCAGGCAGGGTGGGGCTGGTGCTGGTGAATGTCAGATAGGTGGATCCATGCGCACCGTCCCTTTACTTTTGCAGCTGTCAGCGTTAAATAGACATTGAATAGACAACCTTGTGTCGACCGGTAAACTTGAGCTTGTTCCATTTCTCATTGTATGCTTGGATATAAACTCAGTCACCTGGATAAAAAGGAGATTGCAGAAGATGTGTCTCGTTGCTGGGGCTGCGTTGCAGCTAGTTGGTGCACTTGCAAAGCCACCTGACGAGATATAAGTCCTGTACATATTGTCAAATCTCTCAAATACCCCAAAACTCTTCACCCAGAATGTTAGCACTTTTGTGAGCATTTTATATGCATCCACCATCCTTTCATCGCCTCATGAGGAGTTAAGTGGTGATCCTTGCAGGGCTGGTTGCGCAAAGTAAACAGTGCTGAGGTAAACGATAGAGCCAGCTTTTTTTCAGCGAATGACATACATTTTTGCTAATTTACTTTTCAGGAGACCATTCAATCTCTCCACAAATCTGTTCACTTGTGGGTGGTACACTGAGAGGAGTTTATGTATTATGCACAGTAATTTGGTTATCTCTTAGAAGAGTTCATTTGCAAAATCGAGAGTGCAGTCAGTGGATGGGTCGCCACTCATTTCGGGACCCATTACGCCACAGACACAACCTCTACAAATGAAGTGACGGTCAGGACATATGGAGGAATTTATGTTTGATTTAATAGCTGCACCGCAATTTTTACTTATTTTAGGAATAACTTGGCTAGTGCAACACAACCACCGTATTGATTGTGTCTCCTGGGAGGTATTTTTTGAGAGTCCTGAGTGTGGTGTGCGTATATGGAAGAGGAATTTGGCCCGGCTTTGTTTCTGGCTGACAAGACACCCTCACTGCAGGTGATCGGAGCAGTAGGGGTGGACATTCCTCCACAGTATTGTGAGTTTTTTTTTTTTACAAGGATGGAGCAGAAAAGTTACCCCTTCATATACTCTATGATTGTGTCATCAAACTTGAGCCTGGAGCTAAGTTGCCTTGTAGCAGAATATATGCGTTGACAGAGACAGAGAACCAGCATCTGAAGGAGTATTTGGATGATATGTTGGGGAAGAGTTTCATGAGGCATTCTACTTCTCCAGTATTGTCCCCCTTATTTTTTGTGCCAAAAAAAGAAGGAACTCTCAATACTTGTATTGATTACTGGGCTTTCAATAAGGTAACAGGGAAAAATAGGTTTCCTTTGGCCTTAATTTCTGTATTGTTGGACCAAGTAAAGACAGCAGTGGTCTATACCAAGTTGGATTTAAGAGGGGCCTTTCATTTGATACGAGTAAAGAAGGGGGATGAGTGGAAAACAGCATTCAGAACTAAATTTGGTTTGTTTGAGTATTTGGTAAAGCCTTTCGGACTGTGTAATGCGCTGGCTGCCTTCCAATATTTCATGCAAGAGGTGCTTAGTGAGTTTATTGATGTATTCACCATTGTATATATTGATTTATTCATCTTCAAAGCAACATCATGTGGAGCATGTAAGGGCAGTATTGAAAAGGTTGCAGGAATATCAATTGAATGTAAAACTTGAGAAATGTGATTTTCACACAGAGCAGGTTGAGTTTTGGGGGTTCGTTCTGACTCCCACAGGTATTGTTATGGACAAGGCTAAGGTGAGCGCAGTCACAGAGTGGCCCAGTCCTCAATGTATTAAGGATATCCAATCCTTCCTGGGATTTGCTAACTTTTATCGCAGATTAATTTCCAACTTCTCAAACATTGTGACTCCCATAACTAGGCTTTTGAGAAAGGCAACAAGGTTCAGTTGGGATGCAGAGGCAGAAGGAGCCGTTCAGGAATTGAAGCAGGCATTTACATCACCTCCAATATTGAGACATCCGGACCCACAAAAGCCGTTACAAGTAGAAACGGATGCTTCTAATACAGCAGTGGGAGCGGTGTTGTCCCAGAAGGATGAGGAGGGGGTTTGGCAACCAGTAGCCTTCTATTCTCGCAAGCTTACTAGTTGCGAACCTAACTATTCCATCACTGACAAGGAACTGTTGGCCATTTGAGCAGATTTTCTAGAATGGAGGCACTATTTGTTGGGAGCCAGACATCAGGTAGTGGTAGTTACAGATCATAAGAATTGTCAATACTTCAAGACTGCTCACACCCTCCGTCCACGTCAATTGAAGTGGTCACAATATTTCAATGAGTTTGACTTTGGGGTCACTTTTCGATCTGGCAGGAGAATGGCAAGGCGTATGCCTTAACCAAGCAACAGAATTTAGAAAATGTAGTGACTCAGGCTAAGGCAATCATTCGGGCTGAGAGAGTGGTGGGGGCTATCACTGAAAAACTGATGAAACAGATCTAGACAAGTATGAAGCAGAGAAGAGGGAGATGGGGTGGGGAAGATCCATTACAAACTATCAGAAAAGGTCTTCCCTATTATGCAGGGAAATTGTATTTGCCCTCTCAGGAAAGAAAGCAATGTACTGGTGTCATAATTCACCCCTTGCAGGACATTCAGGCCGTGAAAAGACTCAACATTTGTTAGAAAAGTATTTCTGGTGGCCAAATCTGGAAAAAGATGTGATTGAATACATTCAAGGATGTTAAACATGTGTTCGCAACAAAGCGGATCATGTCAGAAAGGCATGGTTGCTACAACCTTTACCCACACCTGAGAAAGTTTGTACACATATTTCCATGGATTTCATTACTGACGTTCCACCCGATAATCAACATGACACCATTTGGGTGGTGGTGGATTATCTATCTAAACAAGCGCACTTTGTACCATGTGTGGGTATTCCTAGCACTTGGCAACTGGCAGATTTATTTCTGCAACACATTGTAAGATTTCATGGTCTTCCCCGAAGTATTGTTTCAGATCGAGGTCCTCAATTTACTTCCAAATTTTGGCATGCCTTCTGGAAAATGTTGGGAATTGACTGCGCTCTGTCCACCAGTTATCATCCCCAGACTGATGGGCAGACGGAGAGAGTCAATCAGACTGTGGAACAGTATTTACATTGCTATTTGGGGAAGGTATAGAGTCATGGGTACGAGCATTGTGGCTAGCTGAATTTACATACAACAGTACCAAAAATGCCTCTGTGGGTATGGCTCCAAATGCTTGTATGGACATGAGTGAAATATGTTACCAGAGAGTTTACCGGAAGTGGAACAGATTCCTGTATTACAAGAAAGGAAGCAATTGCTTCTAGACATCAGACAGAAGGCACGATCCAACTTGGAGCAGGCCAAGTCGGCCTACAAATGGGCAGGCAGATAAGAAACGCCAGGAAGCTCCCCAATACAAGGTGGGAGATCGGGTTTGGTTGTCTAAACAGAATATACCATTGGTGGGGCCACGCAAATTTGTACCACGTTTCATTGGTCCCTATAAAATTGTACAGTGTCTCTCTCCAGTTGCTGTGAAATTACATCTACCTGTCAAATTCAAGATACACCCGGTATTCCATGTGTCTTTGCTTAAACCCGCAGCTCCTGGGATACGGACACAGAGACCCCCAGTGATAATGAAGGATGGGCAAGTGGAATACGAGGTGAAGCGGATTCTGAACTCTAGGAGACGGCAGCAGGGATTATGGTATTTGATTCAATGGAGTGACTATGGTCCTGAGGACTGCTTGTGGGAGCCGGCAAGTGAAGTTCATGCTCCCAGACTGGTGCACCAATTTCATTTGAGACATCCGGAAAAACCTGGTCCTGGGAAGAACCCTGGGAGAGGAGGTAATGTCAGGAATTGGGGCTTGAGAGCGGCAGAAAGCATGTGGGGATCTAGAGACTTCAGTTCCCAGCATGCTTTGTGGAAAACTGTAGTCATTTGCGCTTCGCGCGGATCAACAGCTGAAGGCTGATTGCAGTTCCTACTTTAACCGCCGACTGCCGTGTGCAGGTCTGGCTTATTGAGAGTATGCAGCACGGGCGGTCACAACGGCGTGTAGGAGAACATTTGGAGATCTGAGGAACGCCAGAGGAATGCTTTGCTTCATCCGGGTGGTAGGGGTAAGCATTCGCTAGAGGATTGGACACGCTGCTACGTTTGGCCTGGGCCGTCAGTTAAGTACCGGGAAATCAGATATGGGCACGTTAATTCCTTGTTCATTGTACTAGTGGTGGAAAGGCAAACATCGTTAGGGAATCAGTGACCCTAAAGCCATTACAGACTTGTATAATGCCATTCCATGCAGAGGGGCTCAGTAAGAAACTCGCCTTCCCAATTGCTGTCGGACTATAATTCAGTGTCACACTTGTTCTGGGAGCACTGCGGCAGCATTAATACGCTCTCTTCCATGTTCTGCTTTATGTGTGCTTATGCTTGCCCACAGGGCCATGTATTTGTCTTATTCATGAAGGGAGCCACTCCTGTGTTTGTTTCCTTAATGCTTGCTTAGTGATTGAGTGTGGCAGCATACCAAGATGTTACATGTCAGTTTACTGTTTCAATGTGGCAATATGTTTCGAATTCATATGTGAAATGTTCCCACGCTTTAAGTTGAATGTACATGTTTTATGTGGCTCATTTTGCTAAAGCATCAGGTTGTGTAAGGAGGTACAGGACAGGAGTTGGTGGTAGGAATCAAGAAGGGTGCATGTGGTACTCTACTTCAGCCTTAAATGTTACAGTGCATATGTGTTGCCGCAGGATGTTGTTAGAAGACAGTTCTAAGTTGTTTGACTTTTCCTTTTTACCCCTTACCCTGTTTCCCGGTTTTCCGACTTCCCTTTCCCTATCCACAACCTCTCCCTAATCCTTCCTTCCTCCATTGGCTGCCATGTGGTACCCTGTGTTTCTGCTGTCGGGAGCCCGTGGCAACCACGGGTGGAGCGGTCGATCCATTCAGCTTCTTTGGTTTGGGGGAGGGTGTTGAAAACTTCTCCCTATAGTGTCTATAGTAATCTTGACAGCCTGCCTCTACTCTTCAACCTTTACAACTTATCCAGAAGAGGACTGCTAGACTTGTCTTTGGCTTCAAGCCCAGGGATACTATCTCTCCAGCACTGAAACCTCTTCACTGGCTCACAGTGGCTGGCAGGATCAAATTGAAGACCCTATGCATCGTCCACAGGGCTCTCTGGGGCCTGGGACTGATCTACCTCCAACTTTCTCTTCTAAAACATCTTCCTTATCAAGCTCTCTGCTCATCCACCTCCAAGTCTTTGAAGGTCAGACGCTTCTCCAAGCAGAGCAGTGGGGGCAGATCTATGTCCTTGACTGGGGCCCCCTTCTGCAACAGCCTAACTGCCTCTCTCAAATTTGAGCAGAACCACCTCCGGTTCAAGAAGCAACTCAAGACCTTCCTTTTTGCTTCCGATTTCTCTCTTCCTCTCTTCCTCTCCCCTGCTGACCTACCTGATTTTTCCATGCACTGGTCACCTGGATACCCTCTGAACTCAGTCCCAGGATCCTGCATGTCCAGTTGCCCTTGCACTGCCTCTGGGCTCCCACAACACTTAAGGGCCTATACCTGCGACCCTACAGTCCACTCTATCTGTATGTATGAGCCACCCACTCACTGCAGTTATTGAGTTACCTGTATTTCTCCCCCATAACTTCTCCCCTTCCCTCTTCCCGCATTTGCATGATCTGAATGACACAAGGCCTAGTAAGATTGTTGTTTTGTCCTCTCTGTGTTTCCTCCTCCTCTTCTTGACATGCCTAGAAATGACTGAGTACAGGCGCGTGATAAATGCCATAAACTAGCATATCATATCATATCATACCATATCATGTGTGATAATGCACAACCACCCTTAACCCACAGAGCCTTTCCTTCTGGAGGGGTTCCTTCCTGCAACTCTACTATATGGGCCATAGACAATGAACTGTACAGCTCTGTCAGTTGTTTTTGTTGTAGGGCAATTATCGGCGCATCATGTATTTCTTGAAACAGAAAGTATGCTGCTCGTTTAACGGTTACATATTAAGCTGCATTGCCTCTGGAAATTGAATCTGTTCCCTTAGTGTGCCCGGCTCATTTTACAATGGCCACTCTGCTACGGCATTTCAGAGCATCAATTAATCTAGGCAGTAGTGTTATATGTTGCATCAGACCTCTTGAAAGTCCTTCTTGACCATCTTGAATGGGCTGAATGTACTGTAAACATCATCTATGCTGAATCTGTGTATATGTTAACTTCAACATCTTGTGACATCTCAAGAGTGTAAATGAGTGCTATGAGTTTTTCTTCTTGTGCTGAGTAACATGCGGGCAATCTTTTTTGTGCCACCACCTGATACTCTGTTTCCTGTCCCTTCATATATGTCATCACTGCTGACCTTGAGTGCCTTTGTCCATTTTCCTGATGTATTGTTGATGGCCCATAGATTTACAAAACTTCTCCCATGTCTAGTGCGTCTTCTGTCACTTAGGTGTCTTCTTCCAGTGTGCCTTTGTGTATTTCACAGTCATGTATTTCGTCAGGACCTTCCACAGGTTTTGTTATAGATCTTGCTGGATTCATCACATGACATCTAACAATTTGGATTGCTGGGTTTGACAATATTATTGTGTAACCTGGCGCTCTCTGTGTTATGAGGGTGAACTTGTTTCTTTCTAAATGAAAAAGCTGCGTGTTCTACATGTAATGTTACTGAACATCCCATTGTTTTTGCTGAGGATTTCTGTACAGCAAATTCTGCAGCGACTAATGCCTGCTCACTGTAGAAATGGCCCTGCATCACTGGGTCTAATAGTTCACTGTACTATGCTAAGGGCTTGTGTCCCAAGGATGTACGCTGGGTGAGCACTGCTGTCATTACCTGACTGTCAGAATGTGAAAACAAGAAAAATGGCTTGCTGTAATCAGGTGAAGCTAACACTGGGTCATCAAAATGATCAGTCATTTCATTTGTCCATTTGGGGGACTCTTTCGTCTTCTGAGCATCATTTATGCCTTTGGTAGGGGCATGACATATGTGGTGTAATCAAATATCCAAGATCTGCAGTGATTGCACAATCCCCAAAATTGTTGCATTTCTTTGACTGAGGTAGGTGGGGGTGTGTTGAGTACTGCTGCTGTTTTCGCTGGGGTAACCCTCCTCCCTCCTGATGATAGTATATATCCCAAATATACTACCTCTTTCTGGCAGTATTGTAGATTCTCTTTGTCCACCTTGTACCCCTTGTTTGCACTGTTCTTCTTTTGGGCTGCACACTACAAGATCATCTACATATTGGATAACAGTGTATGTTTGCTAAATCCAGAAGGAGCACCCTATTGAAAATACTAGGGTATTCACAGTAACCCCTGGGTAAGAAAGTGTGTTGAAATCTCTGGCCGCGGTAGGTAAACACTGTGAGGTACTGGGGTTGTAATGGCAATGAGAAAAACACAATTTTGAAATTGATCACTGTAAAATGGTTTGCCTCTGCAGGTATGTTGCACAAAATGGTTGCTGGATTCGGAACTACTTGGAGCTCTGCTTCAACTATGTCACTCAAAGGGCAGAGATATTGTATTAACTTCAAGAGGACCCATTTGCTCTTTTGATTGGGTAAATGGCCGTATTGCATAGACAGGTGGATGGCACCATATTACCTTGCTCAATCAGTGTGGTTATTGTATCAGAAATATCCTTGTCTGCCTCTCTAGATAGGGGTACTTCTTCACTCTGCGAATTAGTGCACCTGGCTTGAGTTTGATTTTCACTGCCCTATGCTTCCTAGTAGCCCTACGTCTTAAGGGTTATCATTCCATTGATGACTGGGTACGTATGCTATTTCTTTGTACAACCGTAATGGTGGAGTGGTCATGTGGCATGGGTTGCAGATTTCAAACATTATCTCTCCTTCCTCCTCCATGTCTAACAGCCATTCATCTGACACTTCTTTCAATGGCAGTGTGGGATCTATACACAGGGCAGTTTGACATTCTTCCACTTCCTCATCTATGCCTGCGAGTATCACAGCATCCACCCTAGTGATAACTGCTTCTATATCAAGGATACAAATTGTACCTGATTCTTTTTCTTGTGGGACAGCTGGTCTGAATAAGAACTCAGCAGGTAGGCAAAATATCATGTTGTGTATTCCAGGCAGCCATGCTTTGAGGACCGCCACTGCATAAGCGACCATGTGTTCATGCAAAAGAATTCCTTGCAAAGTGTTACTGCGACAATGTGCTTGGAGCACTGTGGCTACTCTTGTGTAATGCATGCCTGGTGTCAAACACACTATTTCCTTATCAGTAAATGAAATAGTCATAGTCAATTTGCACAATAAATCTCTTCCGAAAAGGTTAACCAGGAAGTCTGTACAATACAGAAAAGGTGCTAACACGTCCTTCTCCGCCGCAGTGATGGGTACACCTTCAGTGAATTGAACCATGAGAAGAGCCCCAGCGGATCCCTGTATGTCCATGTTTTTGTTGGTCAGCGGAAACCTCCCTTCCCTTATACAGGATTTGGTGGCCCTGTGTCTACTATAAAGGTGTACATTCTATTTCCTCTCTTCTCTCCCACCTTGGGTACCTCTTCTGCATCCGAGGGTGACTGATAGGATTGGACATGTCAGAGCTCTTTGTGGGCTGTCCTATTGTGGTTATGTGTTTGTCCCCAGTAGCAGGAAAGGATAACTCCTGTGTATTGTGTTACAGTACCTGGTGGTAGTGCATTCTTCTTCTATGAATGGGTATCTGCTTTGGGCAAGTACTTGCTGTATGGGGCATTGTGCTGTGCGCAGAGTTGGATACTGAATGGGTTGTACCTGTTTTGGTGCCATGGCCTGCGCATTGTGGTGAAATGTAAAGCTTTCCCGGGATAGGAGCATACATTGAATTGGGGGCTGGTGCCAAACTTGTGGTATAAGGTGCCCCTGGAGTATAAGCTGCCATCTCATATGGTGGTTGATATGTGGGATATTGATTTTGTGATCCACCTGCTTCGGCAGTCTCGTGCAAAATGTCCCATTCTCCCACATGCCCAACAGGGTCCTGCAGGTGGGGGTCTCATTCCTCCACACCCTCCCTCTGTGGTTATTAATTCACCCCCCTTGGTAACCTTCCATATCCCTTTGCCCCTTCCTTATCCCCTGCCCATCATTGTGGCTGTTCTTGTTCCTCTTGCCCTTCTATTGTATTGCTAATTACTGCACCTTCCAAACTAATCTTTGCTAACCACTTCGGCACCAATGTTGCTTCTGCTTTCTGAGCCTGTTCTACTTTCTCCCTTTCCTTCTCTCGTCTCATTTTACATAAATGTAGTATATGTCCCTCTATCTAGGCCCAACCTTTCGCTTCCATGCCCACTACCTTGTCCTGGTCTGCCTGGACTTCTGCAGGAAGCCCCTTATGAAACACATGATAAAATGCAGGTGTGATCATATCCCATGACTCTTCTGTCAACTGTCACCACATCCCCTGAATCGAGTGAATATATAATGCTGGGTCTTCATCTAATGTCATTGTGCGTGCCATAATCAACTCTATGGCCCTCATTCCGAGTAGGGCGGTAAGGGATACCGGGCACCGGTAAGGAGACCGGTGCGGTTAATCCCTTACTGCCCTACTACAAGGTCCCTTAGCGGGTCCCTTCCTTAACGCCTGGTCTGACCAGGTGTTAAGCACGGGACCCATTAAGGGACCTGGGCGCAAATAACGGGCTTGGCATACACCGGCTCAAATGGGAATGGGAATGGTTTGGTAAATGGGCACTTAACGGTCCCTCCAAGGTCGGAATGGACTGGTAAGTCCCCATTGAACCACACCGGAGTAGGTACCGGTATGGGAAGGAAGCCATGGCGCAAATAGCGCCATGACTACCACCATACTCAGAATGGGGGCCTACGTCTGGCTTTTCTAGGAAGGTGTCCCACAGTAAATTGCACACTCATGCTCAACAATTATTACATGAAGCTCCATCATGTGTGTCAATCTCCAATCACACCCCTGGGTGCCCTGCCTTCTCCTAAATTGTGTTAGTCTTCTCTCCCATTAGTGTGTCACGCAGATTATTCATGTCTCCCATTGCTAATCTGATGCCTGCCATTTGTTTTTCTGATGCATAAATCCATTTGCCTGGTCCTGTTCTGAGTGATGATAATGGGCCTCATTACCGAGTCCGGCGGTCACCGAGGCGGTAAAACCGCCTGGTTACCGCCAGACTCATATTACCATTCCACCTCCGTGATTCCCGGAATTACCGGGGCATTACAACCCCGGTTTCCCGTGAATCACGGAGGCGGAATGGTGTTAATCCCCATTCCCATTGAGTCCTACAGGACTCAATGGGAATGGGGATCATGGAAACACCGGCAGCATCTCGTAATACTGCCGGTGTTTCCTCGTCCGCATGCAGGCGGGCAGTGTTAAACCCGCCAGGTCAGACCTGGTGGGAACATCACCTCCCGCCTGCAGGAGTTGTGATCGCCCGGCATGGAAACAACGGTGGCGGCGGGTTTACCGCCACCATTGTTTCCATACCGGGCAATTTGTAATGAGGCCCAATGTCTTTGTTAGGTTGTTCCTGTGTTGTTCCTGTCAAAATGTTCCCAGGGAATGTATTGTGATCTCCTATCCCTTTCTGTAGAAAGGGGAACTACCCCCATCTTCCTCTTCTGTGATTTTTCTGAGATGTCTTCCCCTTTGCCACTGCCATTCACCGAGGGCATAGGCTAGGCTGAGCTTCCCATGGCGTCACCTCCCTTTGCTCTTTGTCCGTCTCCCATTCTTCTTTCTCTGGTTTGCCCTTTCCCTCAGAGAACACTAAATCATAGTCTATGCTACGGGGATGTCCTTCCCTCTGTGATCTACACACCTGCTTCACTCTTGCCATGGATACCCCTACTTCTATCTCTACTTTGACATCTTTAATAACTGTGCTGTCCATTTTGAGCAGTATCTGTCCTGCCTTCCATTTGTCTATCGCTGGGCACTGCCCTCACCTTTTGCTTGTGCACATCACTCTTGCCAGCTCCTTCTCCATTCTCTATATCCTTGTTTCTAGGTCCCTAAGCACTCTATTCTCTATCTCTATTATGTGTGGGTCTGATGCTTTCTCTTTGTCCATACTCTCTGCTGAACTTCTTAGGTTGGGGTCTGCGTGGGGCAGGTACCAGGGATTTTCCTATCCTGCAGATGGCTGTAAAGGATATGCTCTGATTGCAGGCAGGCCACTCGGCTGTGCAGGCATCTGAGCCTGTCCCGCATGGGTATGCTCTGTTATGTTGGGCGGGGTGGCTGTCTGCCCAGGTGCCTTATCCTCCTCTTTATTTCTACCTTCTGGAGCATATTCTACCTCCTCATACACTTTCCATTGTACAAGTATGCACTCTCTATTCTTCAACTGTTAAACTGTGTAAGTTGACAACAATTTTGTATCCATGTGTTTGAGTATTCGCCTATCATGTGTACCCTCCTCGGGCCATGCAGTAAACATCTTCCCTTCTGTCCCTTTTACATACTCTCTATGATATATCAAGATTTATCCTTAAACATTGGAAACTCTTTACTCATATGTCGATCAGCCTACTCATTTATCACAATAAGACAAAGGTCTCACCAATGAACAAAAAAACACAACAACTGTCACAATACAAAGAATGCTGTTACGACAAAACCTCCAACAGGTAGGTAGGGCCTAATGGTGCCTGAGCTAGCTAATTGGTGATGTATGTGTTCACGGTAGATGGGTCAATCTTAGTTATAGAAGCATGGGAAGGCCATTTGTAAAAGAATGTAGCATGTAGTTTGTAGAAATCCAAATGGTAAGAGAGAGGGTGATAAGCAAAACAATCTCTCCAAGGCCAGGTAATTGTAAGAAAGATTGTAAGAATATCGAAACATGGGAGAGGTGAGATAACATGCAGAGTATGCTGAACCTTAGATTTACAGAAAATGGCATAGTTCCTGCTCGCTATTTAGACCTGTGTTGCAAGTGTCCATTAGGCAGATCCAGCGAGCTTCTTGTTGTCTAAGTTTCAGTTCCATATTGCCTCCATGGGGGGCAGGTTTTAGTTTGACAATTCCAAAAAAATTTCAATTGGTTGATCTGAGTCGGTAGATGCGTTTGTTGAAAATGGGTGGCTAGCGGAGATCTTGAGTCCTGGTTGACAATTTCCCGAATATGTTCACTGATTCTGATTTTCAATTTTCTGATGGTGCTCCCAATGTAAAGCTTGTTACATGGGCACTGGATGATGTATATTGTAAATTTGCTATTGCAGTTGATGAATTGTTGAATGGTGTAGATGGTGCCATTTGGTTTGATGACGGTGGTTCTAGCATTATCTGAGTACTTACACATTGTGCATTGTCCACATTTGTAGTTACCTTTGGTAGGTTTGTGTAGCCACATAGTTGGTGGATTTAGGTTGTTGGTGGCGACGTTGGCTTCAAAATGAGATGGACTTAGCTCATCCTTGAGAGTTTTCGCTTTCTTGAATGTGATTGTTGGTTTGGTATCCAAGAATGTCGTAAGATCAGCATCTGATCTAAGAATGTTCCAATATTTGGTAATTGCTTTTCGTATACAGATATTATTGACACTGTAGTTTGTGATGAAGCTGATTTTCCTATCGATGTTGGTGGTGGTTGTGTTAGTTTTGGTTTTGACTTGTAGCAGTGATTGCACTACACATGACTTAATGTCCAAATTTGGTGGAGTCCCACATTTTCATTGGTTAACTCTGGGCATACAATGTGTTACTCACAAACCCCTTCTCCATTGTTTGTGTTGTCTCATGATGTGCTTCATCCCTTATTCTTGACCGAGGTGCTGACAGTGTGACACTGAAGAAATGAATACCTCATCCTTTTCCCTTGCAACCAGAATTGTTGGCATCCCCTGATGGGTCCCATCCTTACAACTGCACAACTAACTGTTTAATGTGTGAATTCTCATTGGACACATGTTGCACCATCTTCTTTCCTCCCATGGGAATCAATGTCCTCATGATGAACATTGCTCAACCCTGTTTGTTTGGCAAATACGTTATTTGATGTGTTGTGTGTTTTAATGTGATTGTGCCTCATTACGACCCAGGCGGTAAGTTACCGCCTGGGTCGTACCTTTACCACCATGGCGTAAACTATGTTTACGCCATGGTGGTTGGCGGACTTACCGCCCCATTCCGAGGTTGGCGGGGCGGTAAGTCCCCATTAACCCATTTACCCTTCCCCATTCCCATTTTTGCCCCATAGGGCATAATGGGAGTGGGGAAGGCGTTAATTACGCCACCGTAAATTACGGTGGCGTAATTAACAACAAGGTCCCTTAGCGCCATGGATTTTAACACCTGCTAAAAGCAGGTGTTAAATCCTCCATGGCGCTAAGGGACCTCGGAATCAGGCGGTAAGGGTCGGCACTGTTTACGCCGCCGTAAACCCCGTACCGCCTGGGTCCTAATGAGGCCCATTGTATTTTCTGAACAGCATTGATGGGGGTGGAGGATCGTAGTGTTTCTCCCCCACATCTTCATACCCCAATTCGTAATCCCCTCCCTTGCTCATATACCTATTTCCTTCTGCAAATTTGTCTTAGGAGGATAGCTCAGGGGCAAGGTGCTCGTCTTGGAAAGCGACACTGAGCAACACATGGTCAATCCCCGGGTCCGTGCTTAGAAACCTCTGGGTATTAAGCACGTTATAATGTGAATTTACATGCATCTTGAAACATTGTTTAAGAATCAACAACTCTTCTCACTATAGAAACTGCCATTTAATTTTGTCATGTTGAATGATTTGTGAATTGTTCCCAGCTGCAGTTGCAGTTGCATGTAATAAACGTTTTATTTTGTGCTTCTGTGCACTTTTATTGGATCATTGGATTATTTTGTTATATTGATTTTTGGGCCTTAACATACATATTAGTATGCATATTAGGGCAGCATAATACTATCCGTAATGGAGAGGATAATGAGGTTGGGAAGAATTATGCCCGCAAGGGATTCAAATGCACCCAGACAGCACTTTCCTTTCCAGCATCTGTGAAGGAATGATAATGTTTATGTACTTCAGCAACTTTTACAGATACCTTATCTACAAGTCTCTTCCACAATCACTCTGATGACATGCTTACTAATTAATTGAATATCATTTTTCTTAACACTGGGCCTCATTCCAACTGTGAGCAGTGCGGAAATAAGGGTGGCAGTCACACCGCACTGGCACCCTTTCCGGACCGCTATAGTACAGCATGTCTGGGCTGCCGGGCGCAATGGCACCTGCCCACAGAATTTACACGGAAGCACCGGCACTGTTATTAACGGTGCCGGTGCTTCTGTCTCCCCACTCCCATGGAGTCCTATAGGGCTCCATGGGAATGGGGAACAACAGTTCAGCTATTTTACATAGACGCTGATGCATCAGGTTTGCTCTGTAAGCAACATCATCCCAGCAAAATCTGTAAACACCTTAATTGCATTGCGACCTTTCACTCAAGGGAATGGTCATGAACAGAAATAAGCATAAAGATAGACAATTATTTGCAGTAAAATAACTTAAAATAAAAGAACTTTTTTCTCCACAGTACGTCATCTGACTGTACTGACCTATGCGTTCCTATGGCTATCCTACCTCACTCTGCATTAGCTGCATAACTTCAGCTTGTATCTCATAACGAAGGATAGCAATATTTAGCTGTGTGTCACTTGACTATTGTCTGCTGTGTTCAATTCGTGGATTTTTCTCCTCTACTTTGAATGCCCTAATTGGCCTCCCAAAACTGCTAGATTTGTTAAAAGCTAGTCCTTTTCCTTACCTTTCAGCCTATTTTAAAACTCAAATCTATGTTTATTTTACTCACCTGCAGGAGAAATCGAATCTGCCTAGCTTTTAAATTGCTGGCTTTGTTTTAAAAAAGTATGCTTTCTCACTCGCCTGTTAAGAAAGTTGAATCTGCCGATCTGCTAATTCTATCTGTGTTTTTAAAGTATACACACTACTCACCTGCAGGGAAGTTGAATTTACCTATCTGCTATTGCTGGCTATGTTTAAAAGAAAGTACGCTTTTTACTTGCCTGAAGAAACATTGAATCTGCCTATCTGATAATTCTATCTGTACTTTAATGATTATGCTTTTTACTCGCCTGTAGGGAAGTTGAATCTGAATAAATGCTCATTCTGTCTTTCTTTTAAAAAGCATACTTTTTGCTCACCTCTAGGAATGTCGAATCTTCCTATATGCTAATTCTGGTTGCGTAAAAAGTTTCTCTCTTCCCTCTTCTATGAGCCTGTCAAAATTGTCTCTTCGCATGAACGTTGCATTGTTTTGTGGCTAATGTGTTGTGCCCTGCAGTGCCCCCTCTCTACCCTCCCACGTTCTACCCCAGTCTCTTCAATAGTGCTTTCAATCCCCCCCATGTTCTCTGACTGCTTCTCTATCACCTATCTTGCACCTCTGTCTGAGACTGGAATCTCCTGGTCTCCAACCATGGCCTGTCCATTGCTGACACCTATGTCAATGCTTCTTCCAGGCAGACCCTCACTGATATCCTCTTTTTTATTCCCTCACCAGCCCTTTGGGGTACTGACATGGTCTGTATTCTCTCCCCTTTCTCTTCCTCTCCCATTAATGGTGGCACCTGTTTGTGAGGTACTCTTGGCATCCTTCCTCTCCTCCAGGGTTCTCATTAATGTCTATCAGAGTGGCACTGTCACGGCTCAGGGCCTCAGCCCATCCTCCTCCTCCTTGATAGGAATCACCTGTCTCCCACCAACTTCCACCTCACCTTTCCCCTCTCTCCTCTCTCTGTCATCCTTCTGGCTCCTCTGCCATCTCTGATGGTTGTACTACACTCCTGCACTACTCCTTGGAAGACCTCAAAAGTGGCAACTTGCTCCACTTAGCTACCCTCAATTTTTGCTCTGCCCTCTCACATTCCTCTGACATTTGCCACCTCCTTGAGGACCTTGACCTAGATGTTCTCGCTCTCACTGAGACATGGTTCACAGACAGCTCTGTCACAAGTTTTGACACTCTCCTCCCTGAGGGTTACAAGATCCTCTCTAAACCCAGGCTTAACAGGCCTGGGCGTATAGTGGCCCTCATCTTCCCTGAGTGGGTCTGTGCTACTATCATACCCACTCACTCCTACTCTTCTTTTGAGTCACTTGTCTGGAGGGTTGATGTCCCCCTGGCCTCTCTCTCACTCTGGCCACCATTTACAGGCCCCCTGGCCAGGTCTCCTATGTCCTTTCTGAATGGGCTGACCTCACCTCCTCTTTTGTGAGCTCCTCCTCCAAGCTTATCTTCCTTGGAGACTTCAAAATTCACCTCGACTCCCATGATGCAGCCTCTGGGTCTTTCCACAACCTCTGTGACTCTCTTTCCCTCTCCATTCTTCCCTCTGTGTAGTGCATGTGCGAAAATGAGGCAAAACATGGTGCTGATGTGTGGCCATCGTGGACATTCACCTCCATTTACCACAATGAAACAGCAATAAAAGCCTACGTTTTCATGGGCTTAGCAAGCAAATGTGTATTTCTGCCGCAAAGACAAGGTCACATAATAATGTCAGATGACCAAGCCAGGGAGAAGAGTTGTTATATTGTCTGCAGTGATAAGGGGTACTGGGAACGAAAGCAAG
The DNA here is from genome assembly GCF_040938575.1 of Ambystoma mexicanum. Lineage (NCBI taxonomy): Eukaryota > Metazoa > Chordata > Amphibia > Caudata > Ambystomatidae > Ambystoma > Ambystoma mexicanum. The sequence goes on from NC_090922.1 coordinate 373,724,450, forward strand.
GTGATAAGCTGTTTTTATTTCCTGCTTCTAGCTGGAATATTCACTCTTTTGTCCTCATGCTAATTGTCTGCTCTTCGGCCGAGGGCAGTCTGGTAACCCATTAGGAGCAGGGATCGAAAGTAGCCCCATAAAGAGAAGAGGTTTTTCTCTTGGGAAAGCAGTTAGAATTTGGACCCGGGTGCTGCGGTCTCGCTGAGAGGGAGGATGCTCCGTTAGTACGAGTGATCTCTTTGCATACCTGCTGTGGGACTAAGCAGTGTCGTGGTGGCCGAGATTAAGGTTTCTTCTGCAACCATCCTAACAGTGATGCGCATTTTCTATGTTTATGTAAAACTGACTATGTGTTTGCGTTTCTTCATGTATGTTATGAGTGAATATAAGGCCTATAACAAGCCACTTATATTATCATTTTAACCAACGTTTAATGTGTAATTCTTTGCTTACCTGAGTCCAATAACTGATTGATTTTTGCAAGGGTCTGGGGGTGTAATCACAAGCTTTCACTACATGGCCAAGAAAAAGCAAAACACTCTGGTCTGGCACACTCTGCCAGATACACCCCAGATGCTCTCATCTTCTCAGACATCCTTATCTCAACCCTATCATAACCCCTCTCTCCTGGTCTGAACATTTCCTCCTTCCCTCTAACCTGACCTCCTTGGTCCTCCGGGTAAGACTTTGTCCGCACTGCCAGCCTCAGTCTCCATCATTCGACCGATGAAGAGAGTGTCAGCTGCCGCTTTTGCCACCACCTTCATTCCCCTTCCTAATCCCTCCACTTACTCTCACTCTGACTCAGTCCTCTGTAACCTTCAACTCTCCATCTCCAACACTCTCGATATCCTTGCTCCTGTCACAAGGATCTGCCTGAAGTCTGCTTCCAAGTGCAACTCCTGGTATGACTCTGATCTGGCTGTTTTGAAACACAAGTGCAGAGTTGCTGAGCAGAAGTGGCAGGCATCAAGCACATCCTCTGTTAGGCAGAAACCTGTGCAGTTCCCTTAGGGACCACTGCAAAAGATTTAAGACTACAGGTGTTGGCAGTAAACCCACTTGGTAGCAGTCTGTACCACCCAGATTTACCTGGTAGCTGTGGCTGAGCAGTCAGACTTCCCTCAAGAAGAGTTAGGCAGTATGCAAAGTATACACAATAGGCACTCAGATACACCGATACAAGCAAACACTGACCAGAGCTTTGGTATCAAAGTATATAATTATTTATTTAAAAACACACAGTTGAAACACTCCAGTACTCTTATTGTAAAATACTCTAAACACAGTTACTATTGTAATATATACACCCCTTTTTTCCTTATCAGATAAGTCACAGTAAAACACCACTTATTTTCATACAGAGGTGAGCGCTTAACTAGATTGCACTCTGATAAGTTTGTGAGAAAGGGAGGGAAAAAGACAGAATATGAAAAGGTACACCACTCTAAGATTCAGGAACACTGTTAGTAAGGCAGAGAGCAAAAAGTCACTGGTGAGCCAAAGTCCAACGGCTGGGCCCACTCTTAGAGAGAGCAGAGCACAAATGCGCATAAGATCACACAGTTCCACTATGCTAAGAAAGTCTTGCAGAGGGTTCAAAAAAAGGGTTTGGAGAGGCTTCAAGAAAGTTTAGCCAGGGTGTCCCAGACTAACCCAGGTTCGAAAGCCGGGGGCTAAATATACCCCGTACAGTCGGTAGCAAGGGAAGCCAGGCGGGACACGGTACCTTAAGTGGGAAGGATCCTCCAGCGATGGCAGTTGTTCCTGGTAGTGGGTGCAAGTTGCGTCGTCGTCCAGGGGAAGAGAAGATCTCGACTTGAAGGAAAGATGAAGGTCGTTGCACTACCAGGGCAGAAACCAGCCGCAGAGTTTTCTGGTTAAAGGTGGTACATTTGTTTTGCGGTCGTGGTAAAATGTGGTATCCCGGTTGCCGGGGTGCTTGGCACGGGCAAGGCGGCCACGAGGTACGGCGGGAAAGTGAAAAGACGGTGAAACTGGTTATCCCCACCAGTCAAAGGAAGAAGACTCTCCGGCGGGAGATCTCCTCTGTCGTTGGGAAAAGTGGTGAGGCAGTCCAGCAGGGCTCCACCGGTGGTGGTGTCATGGCAGGTTGTCTCAGCTTCTCCCTCGTCGGATTCTTAGGTCCTGTGGCGACTTCTGAAGTTCCAGTCCCCAAAGCCCTGCTTTTATGCAGCAAACCCCCATTCACTCAGCCTAGCTCTCACTCAAACATGCTAAGTGGTGAGCCGGCCGGCTCACCACTTGGGCCAATCAGGATGGAGTCCGACTTGAGTTGCCTAGGCAACTCAGTCCAGGGTGCCTAAATTCCCCTCCACCCCTCCTAAGTACCCCAGACAGAGTGGCACCACTTTGGAGGGCTTCTGTGGAGAAGCCCGCCAAAAAGTGGAACAAAGGGCTCGACTTGGGTTGGAGTTACAGAAGAGAACACAAACGCCATTTTAGAATCAAGTTTTGGCAAAAAATACCAACCAGAGAATTAATATTAATTAAATAAAGGGCAGTATGTTCGAGGCTACTGTAAATAAATAAATAAAGATAGTAGCCTAAAACAATGGGAAATCCCATGCGGTTGAATATAAAAAGTAGCATCCACTGCCACCAGCCAAAACTCGAACAGGGGGGACGGAGACGTGCCCCCTCGACTAAAAGACCCTGGGGCAATCGAATTGCCCCAGCCAGTACGTCCACAATATGATGGTTTGTACTGGTTCTGTTCAGAATTTAAGACTAGTAAAGTCAATGGTGACTTTACATGCCCTGGGAGACAGTAGTCAGTCCCAGGGTATGGAGTCTATACTGGGGGGACACTATGACACCCCTGTGTCACTGCACTGAGGGTGCTGTGTAACACATATCACAAAAACACATGAAGCCCTATGGAGTAAAAGACCCCATAGCCCATTAAACACATTTAGATTCAAAGAAACACACTCAAATCATGTCCAAGAGTGAGGGTAAAAGAGTCTCACTCTTGGCAGGAGAAAACAATAAACCCCAAAAATCCAGCAAAGCTGCTGGGGGACTCACTATGTTAGGAAATTCAGCCTAAACAGAGAATTCTCCCTAACATCCTCTAACAAAATGACCTGCCACCTGCTCCAAAGGCAATACAGTCTCTCCATCTTCTCAAAGAAGAATGCCTACATCCAAGCCTGCATCTCTGCAGCCACTAACAATGGGGCTGAACTTTTCAAAATCTGCAAGGAACTAGCCAATCCTACTGCAGTCTTCACTTCTCCTCTGCCTTACCTAGCCCTTTGCAGTTCACTGCCCTCTCACTTCAGTTTTCAAACTCAGAACATCTTGTCCTCACTCTTCTCTAGACCACATCCTTCTCCCTTTCCCACTCTCAGGCCTCCCCGGGCCCTCTTCTTCCCTCCCCTCTTACTCTGCTCCTTTTCTCCCACAACACTATATGAGGTTTATAGACATGTCTGCTCTATGAATGGCTCATCCAAACAGGTGCTCCCCTGCTTCTCCATAACTATCAAGGACAACATTGTCTCCATTGCTCAACCCTTGGCCGATTTCTGCAATCACTTCTTTTCCACTGGATCCTTCCCCTCACTCCTCAAGCCCTCCCTTGTGTACCCTCTCCTCAAAAAGCTTTCTGCCGACCCTTACTATCCTGCAAACCTCTGCCCTATTGACATTACCCCCTTCCTGGGCAAACTTATGCAGAAGCTGGCAATTTCCCAGCTTTTCCACAACACTGGATATGTTGGTTGTCTACATGGCCGCCAGTCTGGCTTCAGAGCTGTCAGAGGTACATTAACTGTTCTCCTGAATGCCTGTTTAGACTTGTTCTCTAATCTGAACTCCAGCTCCCCTTCCATTCTCATTCTTCTTGAACTTTCCTCTGAGTTTTATTTGGTCAATCATGCCACCCTGATAAATTGGCTCAGTGATGGTCTTGGGATCATGGACCGGGCTTTGCATTGGTTGACCTCTTTCCTCTCGGACCGTCCTTCTCAGGTTCAATTGGGCCCTTTCCTCTCCATCATCTTACTCTCCACCTGTGGCATACCTCGGGGCTCTATCCTCTCACCCTGGCTCTTCAATATCTATCTGACCCCTCTAGCCCATCTGATATCCACCGTTTCTCCTAACGTTCAGTGTTATGCTGATGGCACAAATCTTTCTTTCAAGCTAGCCTCCTCTCCCTACTTTTCTTCCTCACTCAATCCTGATTGCTTGTCTGCTATTCAGGCATGGTACACTACTAATGATCTCTGGCTTACTGCCAGTAAGACTGAGACCCTTCTCATTCAGACACCTGCTCCCTTTTCCCTCCTACACTCTGGCACTCTCTTTGGGCCCCATCCCCTCACCCTTGTGTGAAGTCAAACACTTTGGTGTTATCTTCGACCCTTCCCTCTCCTTCTCTCCTCACATCATGGACCTGGCTAAGAAGGCCCATTTTCAGCTACACATCCTCAGAGGCATTCTCCCCTTCTTCACCTTCCTGCAGAAACTCAATGTCTCCAGAGCTCTGTTTCTCTCCAGACTGGACTACTCCAACAGCATCTTCCTCAATCTTCCTACCTCTTCCCTTCAACACCTTCAACTAATCCAGAATGGGACTGCAAGACTTAACCTGGGCCTCAAGCCCAGGACTCCATCTCTCCAGCCCTTAAATCACTCCACTGGCTCCTGGTTGCTGTGATGATCAAATTCAAGAGCATCTGCATAATCCAGAAGACTTTCTAGGGCCTGGGACCACGCTATATCCAACTCTCTCTCCCTAAATACCTCCCAATTAGAGCCCTTCGCTCGTCTAGCTCTAACTCGCTGCAAATCAGTCATTTTTCCAAGCAGAGAGTGGCTGGTAGATCTCTCTCTTTGGCAGGTTCCTCTCTCTGGAATGGCCTCCCTGACCCTCTCAGACTTCAACCAGACCTCCTTAAGTTCTGGTAGCTCCTTAACACCTTTTCTCTTCCTTCTCTCCCCTCCTCCTTCCCTGCTACTGTTCCTTCTGCCTGAGGCTGGTGGCCTGGTTACGTCAGAGTCTTAAAGGGCACCAGGCCCTCCCCTGCCCAGTCCACCTCTGCACTTATTCCCCCACCATTGGCCCTCCCAACCCTTATCCTGCACTTGCCCTCACAGACCCCCCACCGCCTTCACTTAGCTCATCGGCTTGTACCCTTGTAGCCATCCAGCCCCCTTACTTGGTTTTTAGTTGTGGACCTCCCTTCCTTCTATTCTTCCCCCTTGCCCTGTCCACCTGGCCTCCCTGGCACTCTCCTTATCATGGGCCCTTCTACTCAGCTCCTGCATTACTTCACTCCCTTTCTCCTTGCACTTCTCGCTACTGTGCGTGCACGATCTGAATATCGCATGGCCTATTAGGGTTGCTACTTCCCTCCTTACTGTTCCCCCCTTTCTGGCTTGCTGCGTCTTGAAACACTTTTGTATAGGTGCATTACAGATGAACAATAAATAGATACATTTCAGGAATGGTGACAGAACCTCTAGGGAAGAGACACATCAGAGTATTTGAAGGCTTATGGCACCCATCATTGTTAAAGTTCTTGAGAGCGGAGAGTTACGCTGGATACTTTTATTTTTGAAGAGTGCAGCCTTAACTGCACAATCTGGATGACAAACAAGTAAAGGCAGATAAAGAAAGTGACAAAACAAGCAAATTTGATTTGTTGGTTACACTAACTTCAAAGAGACACACATGTGAATTTGTGGGGGTAACATAATGACTGATAATCATCTACATGTGGTGGTGGAGAACACAAAATACATTTCTAATTATGCAGCATCCAAAAGTTCATCACACTTGAGCTCCTCATAAGGTCTGGGCAGTATCACAGCACTAGCACCAGCAAGAGCTACCAGCCAACACAGCTGCATCATTGAGCAGTACTCCTGCAGGGTATGTGGGACATGAACATCCCTTTATGTACACCTAGAGACATGGAACTAGCCTCAGACACTGTGACTTGTGATAGCTTGCCCCCTTCTGAGGTAACGCTGCTCAGAAACATTCTATGTGAATCCAAGCACATTGCAGAAATGTGCGAGACCGGCTATGCAACAATGGCTGCCACACAAGCAGTGAATTCGGTTTACTCAGATGTATTGAGCCAAGCCTTTATTTTGGCAGAACCGGATTCGCTCGTGGGGCCAACAAAGAAGGCCAATGGCCTCTGCTGGCAGGCAGAGCTGGCTGAAAACCAAGGCTGATACCTAAGGCCGAAAATGCCTGTATGGGCCTCTCCCCGATGTGAGGGCCGCAAGATTCTTGGCAACTCAAGGTATGTGCATGGTACTGATATCCATGCATGTGTACTGCCTACAGTTTCTAAATGTCTCTATTAATTGGAGCTCATTCATCCGACCCACTTCCTACCTAAAATTGAGCCATTCGTATCTACCCTGAGCATCCCTGCTACCGCACAATGGCCCTACTCCTGTGAGGCTTTCAAAGTTACTTTGTACTCTAAGCAACCACAATGTGCTGCATCACACCCTCACCAACCAGCCATCATGACCGCCTCCCTCGCCACCTTCTTCCTGTCTCCAACATTATGGAGAAACTACAACTTCTGTGCCTGGACGCACCGTGATGATCCTACACTTGGTGCTAACAATTCCCTATTAACCAAGCTGCACCCTGCCAGTTTACTATGCACTTCTCAGCAATACATCCCTCCCACTCATGCTACTGCCTACCCTGTGCCAACATCATGAAGAAACATCCACCTCTGCATAAGTACTCACCCTGCTCTGGCCCTCTTGAAACCCATGTTGTGGAGCCCCTTGATAATGAATATGGCATCTACTATGACTCACACCCTCCCTCAACACACAGTCGACACTTGCATCTAGGAGTTTGCACAAATCAATGTGATCACAGCACTCCCCGTAACTGCGCTGACAAAAATGTCGACGCCAAATACGGCATGGTACAGTGATCGAATAGATCACTTTGCACGCATCCCCTGTCCCGCATTTCCCTACCCGCTCCTCCCACTTACCTTTATGGTGGCACACTTCTGTGTGTGCCGCCAACTCACCTGCTATCCCCACAGAGTCAGTTCCTCCCACTTATGTGGTCAGCTGATGCTGCAGAGTCCTTTTAAAAAAAAGAAATTCTAACTTTCTTGTCCCCCGCAATCCCTGACTCCCATTACTGCGCCCAAGGAGAGCGGGAGGCACCCCTGCTCTGCTTGGGCGCAGTAATGGGAGTCAGCAAAAGGAAATGTACCAAAGTTGCTGTAACTGCTTAATCACAGTTGGTCGACATATTGTTACATTTCCAGTTTGCACTAGTGTGCCCTGATCTACCCACCCTAAGAAACTCAAGACCACTGGCCTGTCTCCAAAACTGAGAGCAAACAATTCAAGTCACCCACAACCTCCTCACTCTGCCCCATGAACAACTCCACTTTCCCCCCAATCAAAGGCACATCAGTGAAGGCACGGTTGATACATGCACATGCCTTAGACATCTGTGACCTAATTACAACACATGAACTCGACTTTCTAGCCATTTCTGGGACCTGGTTACATGCAGCTTCTGAACCAGCCTTATCTATTGACCTCTCCTCTGGCTTTACCATCCTCCGGAGTGCCAGACGCAACACCAGAGGTGGCAAAGTTGCACTGATAGCCAAAGACACCCTCCCATTCAGACAGATTAACACAGACCACAACATCAATTGTGACCTCCTCACAGGTAAACTCCATCTCTCACAAACTGACCATCACTTTTCATTTCATCTACCGCCACCCAGGCCTAGACCTATCCTTTGAAGAGGACTTGCTATACACCTTGGGCTCAAATATCAAATCATCTTCAAAATCCATCCTTTTAGGTGACCTCATCCTTGGCCTCAAGGATCCCAATGATCTACATGCAATCTCTGTAGTCAACTCAATTAGCACACTAGGCTTTTAACACTGCATCACTAACCCTACCCACTCCAAAGGACGTACCTTAGATTGGATTGCTGATCTAAACTACAAAGTGACTGTCTCTTCCAATAACCCTTCCCCAGGGTCTGATCACAATGTATTGTCCGTATTGTCCGTATATTCATCATGGCACCTTTGAGACATCTCAGGCACACCACCACAGCCGTACCTCCTGCACTTACCTGCAGCTCCAAAAACATCAACAAAGAGAAAATCCTACCACTGCTCAGCTCACTCCAATCAGTGGACTTTCTCAGCACCTCTGACAACAATGTGCTTGTCAGTGTCTACACCAAGACCATATCATTAGCCATTGACACCATCGCCCCCATGACACTGTGAAAACCCAAACCATCCATGCACACCCATTCATGGTTTATGCAGGACCTCCAAATGCTCCACACAAAAAAGCACAAAAAGGAATATAAATGGAAAAAACACCTTCTGAAGAGCACAAACTACATTTCGGCACTGCTGCAAAGCTCTACAAGCAGGCCATCATATCTGCTAAAGCCTCTTCCTAAAATGTTAGAATTGAGAATGCAGAATCGAACACTAGAGAGATCTTCTCCATTCTCAGAGAATTCTAAGCACCCTGCAACCCTCATCTAACACCTTGAAAGATGAGGTCTGGTGCACCAGCATACAGAAAGCCCTCCTTGACAAAATCAACACCTTACACAACAAATTCCTCCTCAAACAGTCTACCCTCAAACCCCAACAATTATGTGAAGCTCTCTCCACCCCATCTACTACCTCCTCCTTAATACTCCCATGTTTTACTTCAAAAAAACTACACCAGCTGATGTGAATGCTATACTAAAAGGCCTGAAAACTTCATGATGTAAAGGTGACATTTTCCCAGCCTCCATTTTTAAGGACTGTTCTGAGGCCATAGCCCCCTACATAAACTCCTTCATCAATGCTTCCATCGGAAAACATGTGGTCCCTACCTGCTTCAAAGAAGCTTGGATACTCCATCATAAAACAAACCCTAGACCCAGCAACCCCTAACAATTACTGTCCCATCACCACAGTCATTTTCCAAATCCAGCACTACCTCAAAACCTACCATATTCTGGGAATGTGTCAATCCGGTTTCAGGCCAGGAATCTGCTTTGCTCTACCTAAAAAATCAGTTGGACGACATCAGGTATGAGGGAAAGCCAGCACTCCTCCTTCTTCTTGATCTGGCCTTTGCTTTTGACCTTGTTGCCCACAAGATCCTTTGCAGTCACCTCTCCTTGGCAGCCAACTTCTCACCTGAGGTCACAGCCTGGATTGCCTCCATTCTGGAGAAAAGAATTGTCAGAGTCTTTGGTGACAATGCTTGGGCCCAGCCGACATCCATCTTCTGTGGGGTGCCCCAAGGCTCTTGTGTTTCTCCCATCCTCTATAGCATTTTTAGAAAACCTCTGTGCAACCTTCTAGACTCCATTGGCATGTCAAACACCAACTATGCCGATGACATTCCAATCCTCCTCCCGCACTCAGATAACTACCAGCAAGACTCTGAAACCCTAAACTCAGTCTACCTGACCATCCAGGCTTGGATGGCTCATCACTGTTTGTGCCTGATTGATGATAAGACTGAGATCATCTTTGTAGGGCCTGCAGCAGTGATAATAAAATGTAAGCCTTGCTACTCTTCCTTCATTATTGACAACATCTCTATCCCAGTCTCCCCCACTGTGAAGACACTGGATGTCTACCTCAATGCCACCCTCTCCCTCACCCAACAAGTAAATGCTATTGCCTCTTCTGCTGCCTACATGTCAATGTTGATTAATGCTGCCAGACCTTTTCTCTCTGCAGATAGCTGTCTGACTATTGCGTGAGCGGTCATCGTTCAAGACTAGACTACTACATTGAATTGTTTGCAGGTCCTTCAGCAACCAACATTCACAAAATGCAAATCATTCAGAATAATGCGCTGCATGCAGCACTTAACATTCCTAGGAGGGATCACATCTCCGCGGCCAGAGGAACTGTACACTGGCTCCCAGTAATAGAACAAATTATGTTTAAAAAATCCAAACACCAGATCCACCAGAGCGGCCTACGTACACCGTCTCTTAGCTTGCACAAATTCAAATGCTCCAAAGGCAGGTGGATATAACTTTGCTTTCATGGAAGCTAAACACTGGAACTCATTGCCACTCACCTTACAGGCTGAGCCTTCATATTGGATCTTCCAAAGAGCCCATAAAACTTGGCTGTTTGTGTAATTTGTATCTAACACTTTGTTCTTGCTACAACCTTCGATCTCTTTTGTATATTAAAGCATTGTGAGTAACATGTATGTATCAGCACCTTGATGTCCTCAGGCTTAGTGTGCTTTATAAATGTGAAAATATATAAATAATGAAACAAATCTGCTACTGTAGATGATCTATGCATTGGAGAAGCCTACATTTTATGTGGGCCCATACAGCAATGAGGTCAATTCACCAGTTACCAAACCTTACCTTTGAAAAGAACAGGGCACTCTGCTGCAAGCCAATCCTGTATTTTGAAATTAAATGTAATAATACATGCACAGTTATCATATCTGGATCATGTGAAAGAGGAAATAATTCAAAAGAAAAATGTCCATTCTATAGGTGAATCTCTACGATATCTAGCCCTATTGGGCTGCCTCTAGACCTAGCAGCACCTCCTCTCTGCCCATCTCATCTGCCCGTCTCATCGCAGAAAGATCATCACTTGCACCAGGTAGAGGGAAGTGTTGTGCATGATGTGTATCCTCGAGACCCCAGTGCCGGCCTCCTGGGATGGTGGATTGGACATTTCACAATTTTAAAGACCCTATGGGGGGAGCTGACCGGCGAAGTCGGTCCCCTCCCAAGGCCCTTGTCTAAGACCAAACACCCCTGCCTGGGATTCATTGATGCGGCTGCCTCTAGACCTAGCAGCACCTCCTCTCTGTCTGTGTCATTGCAGGAAGATCATCACTTGCACCAGGCAGAGAGAAGTGCTGTGCATGATGTGCATCCTTGAAACCCCAGTGCCACGTTTGGAGGATCCGCACCTTTTCAAGATGGCGGCCTTGGGCCCTGCGTTGCCTATATACCACCTCCTGGGATGGCAGATTGGTCATTTCACAATCTTAAATAGCCTATGGGGGGAGCCTGCCAGCCCCTTCCCAAGGCCCACGTCTGAGGACAATCATCCCTGTCTCGGCCTGTCCTGGGTTAATTTGGTGCTCCACAGGAAAATGGCTACCGCAGTCTCATGGCCGTGAGGGCTCTTTCTGGAACCCCCACACAATGCTACTTTCATCTGCAATGAAGCTCCGCTGGCGATTCCCCCTTTCCTCCGCACACTCGATACTGAGCTGCAGTCAACTTCAACTGTGGCGGGTGAGTCACATCTCCTAAAGGTAAGAGTATCACCTCCTCTGGGTCCGCCACCCCTTCATTGTTTTGATTCCCTGCCCTTCCCATGCCAACATATCCAATTACTTCTCCTCACTTGCTGCGTAGGCAAGCCTCAAACCCCTTTACTCTTCTTGGCAGTGTGATGCAACCTAGTGCTGCCATTTTACAGGTTCACGATTGCTCAGCCTCACGTTGCATCTGATTTTCACCTGCATCCCACCCACTATGACTCTTCAGCCTCGCACTGCTCCTGCTCTGCATCAGGGGCGTTGCTTGGGGGGGCTAAGGGGGCTATAGCCCCTGCTCTTTTGGTTGTAGCCCGGATAGAATCTCAGGAGCTACAGCCAAAAGACTAGCTAGCCCCCAGTCCCAACAGTACTTACATCAGCTTAGCCCCGGGTCTTTTCCAGACCTAGCAACTCCCCTGCTCTGCATCATGTCTCCAACCGATTGAACTCTGACTGACTAGATTAGTGCTGCTTATGATTTGTATCTGCAACCTACCTGACTCTGATTGTCCAGCCTTGCACTGTACCTGGAACTGCATTCTTTCTGTAACCCACCAACAATGATCTATCTGCGCCGTGCTGCACCTGTATGGTATTAAGCCTGTAACCCACTTACTATACCTATGGCACACCTGAGGCAGCACCCTGTAACATGAGGTGTGGCTTGCTAGACTATGCATCGACCTTCATTTGTCTCTTGCATTATGAATACCTGATGCAGCCCCCTGCAACATGAGACGTGGCTTTGCACCTACCTAAATTTGGCTCTTGCGCATATGTCTACCTGATTTAGGACCCCCCCGTAACATATGGTGCGGCTTTGCCAGGCTATGCACCTGCTTTCTTTAGTCTTACATGTAAACTTGCACATCTGAAGTGGCCCCCGTACCATGAGGTGTAACCCTGCCAGGCTATGCTCCTCAAGATCCACTTGCATGTTGCATAACCTTATTTCACATTTAGTGTAACTAGCGCCTAGATGCCTGAACACCTTTGGCACATGAGGAAGAACATCAGCTCTCATTAGGCACATCAGATCTGATTAAATCAGGCACGGGTGGAGAATTAATATATATCAACCTACAACCTCCAGGAGTCTGTTATCGAAAGTGTCCCACCTCTTAGTCCCGTTGAATAAAAGCACGCCAGATACTATGCGCCATCCTCACAGAAAAGTCTGAGAAACGTATTGGCAGAGGATACCACTGATACTATGGGGTGGGAATGTCAAAGTTTAGAAGAATTCAGGCATTGGCTATTCACCGGAAAGAACAGATCCAAGATCTTTGCATGGTAGAAAACACCAGATGCATAAAATGTGTCCATGTTCACTCGCATCTAAATGTTGCTTCAGAATTCTCATGCCACTTCTGTACAAGTTATCAGACAGTTATACCACAACCATTGCCCTTAAGTCCATCCCAGCAACATATGAGCAGTATAGTAATTAAACCTGAAGGACATACACAGTTTAGGGCCTAACACAGCCAACAATGCAGATCTTCTGTGTGGAGTTTCTTCATAGCTGGCAAGTAAAGGGTGCAAGCAACCACCTGCAATCTGTGCAATACATACCTTGCTGAGGGAAGTCTGGAACCACCTCAAACACCGCATCTTTAAGGACCATGCGGGGAAGCTCCATCCATGATTTTATAAGGATGACCCAAGGCATCAATAGCAACCCACCCTGTCAAAAATGCCACCACCATTCCATTAACTATCGATGTCAGTCTTGGCTCATTACAGTCTGTCACAAGACCTATTTCTTCACCATGTACACAAAGCGTGGCAAAACATATAACAAAAGGCGAACTAGCATGCCTACTGAATGACAACCTGACTATCATGTTGGGTATTGATGTTCTGTTATGCTGTTTTGTATTCAGGGAGATACTTGGATTCAGCTGATCCCTATTGGGAAACATCAAGTTGGCATTACTTCTTAAGAGTTCATGTTCCACACTGGTACATTCAATGACTTACTCCCCATACATTACAATGTTGGTAGATGACAATGAGTACATTGGTGCAAACCTGCGGATAAGTCACACTTTGCTTCTCCCATGTCCTCCAACCTGTTATTCACCATATCAGAAGTCATTTCCAGATGTGAGATGTCATGGATGGTGTGGAAAAGAAGATCATCCCCAATTCTTGCCTAAAATATGTTAAATAGGTTCAAGTAGTGCACCAATGCCAAAATACCGGGATACAACATTGCGTATACGTGAGTGTTTATGTGAACAGAGCAAATCAATGACTAATTACTGCATTAGCAACAGCTGTGTATTGGAGGGATTGGGAGCATACTGGAAATGGACCCAGAAGCCGATGTTATCCAATGTGTGTTCTCTGCTGAAGAAGTCAGACAGCATGTTAACCTGTAGGCTATACCGCTGCGCCCGCTGCGCGAGGCGCTGCTAATCATGTTGTAATTAAAACTATCCAACTTAATCAGAAAACGTGATCTGTTTGGTGAGGCTGAAGCATTACAGCTGGCAAGAAAATTGCCCTCAACCATATGTATGGATCCATGTATTGTTGCAATGAAGAACGAAAAGAAATACCTCTTCTTTCCTTGAATCTCATTTTAAATTAAAGGCTCCGTGTAAAATAAATTCCCCTTCAAAATAGCCCAGTCATGGCCTCGGAGCATCTTTGCTGTTTCCACATGTTATTTACTTTGGGAACATCATGCTCTATAGTGTTCAACTCTGTACGATGTAATAAAAAACACGCCTTTGAATTGGGAGAATTTCATGAAGATCAACATAATGGGCCTCATTACAACTTGTGCGGAATGGGTTTAACGGCACATGTAATGGTGCCGGCGCCGTTAAACCCACTCCGCACTATTACGAGGTGCCCTCGCGGGACCCGCTCTGGATGTCTGGTTTTTCCAGACGTCCATAGAGGGTCCCGAGAGGGGACCAGGGAGCTAACAACGGGCCCGGTCGTAATGGGCCCGTTGTTAGCTCCCTCGCCATTCCCATTGAGCCCTATGAGGGCTCGAATGGGAATGGGGAAGGACCGGGCCCGGGTTCCCTAAAGGAGGAAATACCGGGCCCCCCATACTCGGAATGGCCTGATATTTCCCCATTCAGGGAACGCGGACACGATTTCTCCAAAGTCGTAATGAGGCCCAATGTGTCAAAGCTGATTCTGAACTGAACCATTATTACTTTAATTTGACAAATAACATAAAATTAGTATATGCAGTTGCAAAATAAGTACAACAACTGACCAATTTCAAACATAAACATTTAATTTGCATGAACATAGACACAAAACGTGTGTGCAGACATAGGGGGTCATTATGAGTTGGTCGGTAAGGGATACCGGGCACCGGTAAGGAGACCGGTGCCAGTAATACCTTACCGCCCAATTCTGAGGTCCCTTAGCGGGAACCGTAAAGGATGTGTGGTCTGACCACACGTCCTTTACGGGTCCCGCTAAGGGACCAGTGCGCTAATAACGGGCCTGCTATTCGCGGGCCCGTTATTAGCGCCTTCCCCATTCCCATTGAGCCCTATGGGGTCTCCAATGGGAATGGGGAATGGTTGGTTCAATGGGGATTTACCAGGTCCTCCAGGGTCAAAATGACCCGGTAAGTCCCCATTAAACCAGACCAGACCCAGACCCGGTTTGGGAGGCAGCCATGGTGCTAATAGCACCATGGCTACCGCCCAACTCGAATGAGGGCCATAGAATGTTACAGGGATCGAATGCATTGACCAGGCACCACAACGTAGAATGAGATTGAAGAACACAGTTTCATTAACTTGACTATGATGCAGTTTACGAATTGTACATGAAACTCCATGTGATCCCGTTTCATTATTCATTTTCTTATTTTCCGTCCTCGCTACCACACCTTTAATGCAGATTGGAATGGTCTTGCCTTGAGAAAGCTCCAGCTTCCCAATATGCATGTTGCCTTTGGCCCTGTCCATGGATATCTATGACTATTGATTGTCATTAATATTAACAATAATTCTAAACAATATCTCTTGAAATGATTATATGTCACAATCAGGTGTTCTCGCATAGTCTTGAATTTATTTGAATCCCTGCTACAGATAGGAAACATACTCCTTGTCATCAAACGTATTGATTACAAATTTTCATATACATTTAAGGTTTGATAAACATTATTTATGTTTAAAATAAAGGTATGTGGTGAGGGTACGACCTGGTGGTGGTTGACATGGTCACAAAAGCACAGTGCGGCCAACCCCCACAGTGATGCTGAGGTTCATGGGAGTTCTCCTAGACAACCCCATCCACTCTTCAGAAGCTGTGGCCTAGTATTATCACCTAGGATCTACACACCCACCGCTTTCCCCTTCGGTAAGTCTTCCTACCTATTCAGCTATTCATAGATAGTTCATGAGACCACAATCCAGGTAAGGTTGCCCAAGCCAAGGGAGAGCAAATGTAGGATGAATTGAAACTCAGAATGCTAGCAGACATATCTTCCAGGCCTTTCCACATAGCATGGCAGATATAGCAGTACAGTGGGGAAAGGATACATGCACACGGTTCACACAGCAGTGGCAGAGTTACAGGTATGAAAACCGAGACTGGAGACTAACTTTAACAATGCTTGTTCTGCGAAGTAGCAATGTCTGGCATACAATGTCTGACTCTGCAACAATTCCAATGCTATACTCATGATTGTAAACTGATGCAAGCACTCCCAAACCGGATATAACTGAGGGGGGTGTTTGGAGCTGATAAAAGACAAACGTTCTTTGGAAGTAGGGTGGATGAAAGGAGTTTAGATCAATCAGGTGGAGGAGGTTGGTGACAACTTGGGGTGGAGGCATGGAATAGAAGAAAGGAGGATGCTTATGTCAAGTCCTAAGGAGATGGAATGAGTCAGCTGAAGTGAAGGCACAGAGCTGAAGTAAGGAAGATGCTGAGGTGTAGCTGCAGTTGCTACAGATGAGGAGGAACAACGGGCCTCATTCTGAGGTTGGTGGTAGTCATGGCGCTATTTGCGCCATGACTGCCACCAATAATGGTACAGTGTCCGGTTTGGTGCAATGGGGACTTACCCGTCTAGTCAGACCTTGGCGGGACCGGTATGTCCCCATTCACAAAACCATTCCCCATTCCCATTTGAGCCCCCATAGGGCTCAATGGGAATGGGGAGGGCGCAAATAACGGGCCGGCGTATGACAAGCCCATTATTTGGGCCCAGGTCGCTTAACGGACCTCGTCCATAACACCTGGTCAGACCAGGCGTTAAGGAAGGGACCTGCTAAGGGACCTCGTAGTAGGGCAGTAAGGGATTACCGGCACTGGTCTCCTTACCGGTGCCCGGTATCCCTTACCGCCCTACTCGGAATGAGGCCCAATGTGTCTAAGGTTAGGTACAGAAGAGCAGGGAAAAGTATAATGGGAGATTTGTAGGATATAATAGAGTACATTCATGTGACAAAATGACAGCAAGAGGGTAAAGAACAAAGGACATAAAATAAAAGGGTGGTGGCCAACAAGAGGAGTTGGAAGAAGAAGGATGCAAACTGGAGAAACGGGGATAAGGCTGGATTAGAGAGTGAAGTATAAGAAGAGGTTAGAAGAAAACATCAGCCAGGGGTTAGAGGGGGTTAGAGGAGATTAGAGGAGAGATTGTAGTATTGGGGGGGTTGGGAGGTACATAAAGAGGTTGGAGAATATACTGGAGTAAAACAGAAGGTTGGGAAGCATGAACAGGAGGAGAATAAAGGGGAGATTGAATGAAAAAATGAAGTTGAAAGGACACATGAGGAGAGAACATACTGGAATATTGGCGAGTGAAAGTAGAGTGAGAGTAGACATATGGAGGAGTGAAATAGAGACTGGGGAGTGGGAAAAAGGAGAAGACGGTGACAGGAGATTAGAAAAACCTCTGAAGCAGATCTGGTGGAGCAGGCCCACCCAAACCCTAAAAAGTGTGAGTGTAAGGAAGGTTGAAATACGAGCTTGTAGCAGAGCAATGCAGAAGTGGGTGAGGATAGATAGCATAATGAGGAGATCATAGCAGGAGTAAGAGAGATTAACATAGGTATGATAACAAAACACGCATTGAAGACAAGTGTGGGGATGGGACATTGTGGAACAGTGGCAGGACCTGTAGACTGGGTGTTTGCAAAGGAGTAGAAGAAAAGCCTAATGATCTACTGAGCCAATTGGATTCATGGTGGAAGTTCTCCCGTGATCATGCCCAATTGACAGGGTCACGTGGGTTCAAGGGACCTTGAAATGGGGGAGTCCTAAGAATAAGGATGAGAAGCAAAGCACCAGAGATGGTGAACTAATAATCTCATAGTATGCAGGAACTAACAGCAAAGACACTACAAATACCCAAGATGGTCTAATACTTAACATTTCATCAAACTGGAGTAAAATCCAATTCAGAATGATCAAAGAATGCACATAGCAGGGTCTCACATTTATTTATTTGTACGTGTTTATTTATTGGGTATTTATAATGTGCCTATACACAACGTGTTTCAAGGCGCAACAAGACAAGAGGTGGGGGGATAGGGATGAAGAAAAACAAACATCTTAGGCCTTGTGACATTTGGATTGTGCGAGTGCAGGAACAAGAAGTGCGGGAGAGAGGGGAGGGGGCAAGTGTCCTAAGTGTTACGGTCGGCACCCTTACTTAAGTGTTATAAGCATCTTTAGTAAGGGTGCCCGCCGTAACCACAGAACAATACGGGATGAAATGTCATGTACAGTGGAGTAATAAGTGCAGTCCCTTAGTGCCTGATAGTCTCCATTCATCCACTAAATTGTATGTGCAAGTCAACTGAAAAATAGTCTTGATAATACAATTTTCTGGCTCTCACTTACCACTTTCCTGCTGATTGCAGCCACTTCCAAAATGTGTATGAAGCCCTGCCTCTCCATCACACTGCCCTCTCCCTTCGCTCTTTCCAATCACTTACAAGAAAGAGGTCTGCTACTGGAACCTCTCCATGGAACTGATCATTGATGTTTGCTCCAGCTGACCAACCATGATTAATCAGCATGAGAATGCACAGTCAGTTTGTGGCTGAATTACATCATTCCAGCCAAGTTTCCAAAAGGGCCCCACAGCCACAATGTTACAGTGACAGGATGCAGTGGTGGGACATGCAGTGTGGTTGTTAGTGTACACATCTAAGACTGGGGACAATTACTACCCCTTGCAGCAGTGTGTCCAGTCATGATCATGCATGTCCTACGTTGGAAAAAACAGACACCTCATCACTGCCATCAGTGCCAGATGGTGCTCTTTTGGCGGGGTCATTGGTAAGTTGTGCTGTCAATGTGCATGTTGAACTGTGTCACTGCTGAATACAGCTGTACATGAGCTTTTTAACAGGAAGGCACACTTTCTGCAACCTTTCTACATGTTCCCCTGTGTGACTGCCAGGGACTCCATGCCACTATGCATTTCACCCATGAACTTGTGGGCACTATTATTGTGGGCTGCTTCCTCTACTTTCTGAAATGTATCTAGGGGCAATGGTGGTTGCCTTGCTATCTCTTTAACGTTAGGGAAAGGTAAAGACTCCCCCTCATCAGCTAACATCTGGGACCTCATAAATTAACTAATTATACTTTTATTATGCGCTTAATACCGGAGAACAGTCTCTAAGCGTGGGACTGGGTTTCAAACCTGTTTTGCACTGCGTTGTCTTGCTTCCAAGACAAACACATTGCCCCTTTGCTATCCCCCCGTCCTGGTACTCTTTCATTCAAGGTCCTTCCTTGTCCTGAAAAACTGCCCCCCTCCCACACTGCTGCAGTATATTCCCTCAACCTCTTCATCCTCTTTCAGGCTACCACCACCTCCCCATGCAGTAGCAATAGCTCCTACGGCCACATTGGACATCTTGCCAGCATCCTGCTCATTTGGCCAAGACACTTTCACCTCTTGCATTGCTCCCTCCATCAACACTGTGTGCACCTCTTCAACCGCCATCTCAGCTGACGCCTTCTCTCTCAGTGTTGATCTCTCCTACACAGTCTCAGTCTCCTTGGGCAACAGCTGTTTATGGTTTGTGCAATGAGAACGACAATATGCCCTTCTGCCTACACTCAATATCTGATTAACTATCTTCCTCTCACACCTAGGCACCATCCTGGATTCCTGACAGAAGTGCACCAACAGGTAATCTTCCCAAAATTAGTATTCTTCCTCCAACCCCTCCCATGAGATGTATCTCCATCTTGAGAATCTCAATACAAAGGCTTATTTCTATTTCTATGTATGCCACGAGGGCACTGCAACCATTGGTTTCACAGTGCTCGACCCAAACATCATGAAATATCATGTGACAACCAGTCTCGTTGAATGACAACTAATGCAAGTTATTTATTTGTAAGACTTCAAGCAATTGTGAAGGATCCCACAACCCACAAACAATTGGGAAGGCTTGTCAGGTTGCACAAACAATCGGGTGGATTAGCCAAACTGACAAAAAATTAGAAAGAATTTCTGGGTTCCACAAACAACTAAAGGGATATTTGGAATGTATTTAGTAGATTAAAAAAAACAGTTAGAAGAAGGAATAACATACAAAAGAGTTACATTTGTTGTCTTTACTTTTAATTCTTGGGATGAAGGCAAAAAAAGAGCAAGAGCATATTTTTGGTCAGTTTATGTTTTATGATAGCTGAGGAAAGGTAGGGGGTACTTCTTTGTCTGGTTTTTTTATTATTTCAAATGAGAAGTAGAGGTTACCAACGAGTTGAAGTTAGGGAGGGCTTACAACAAACACGCAATATTAAAAAAAAGAGGGTAGAACACACAAACCTCAACCACTAGACATTTTCAAAACACGGGAAAACACCTCTTTACACCACCTTCTGTTTCTGCCGCCCAGCGAAATACAAAAGGGAACTGTGAACTATCTGAGCCTTTTTCTGTCCTAGAGTTCCTCAAACAGCCTCATTATGAGTCCGGCAGTAGCTGTGCCGGTAAAAAGGGCACGGCTGCTGGCGGAGTAATTTTTTTGCCTGCGCCCGGCAATGGGGGCTTACCGGGGCATTACGTCCCCGGTGGTCCCTATGGCCAGGCGCCTGGAAAAAGAAAATCCCCATTCCCATTTGAGTCCCATTGGACTCAATGGGAATGGGGAGGACGGATGCACCGATATCATTCATTAATGCTGCCGGTGCATCATTAAGGTCTTCGAGCAGGTGCCTTTCCGCCCGCCAGGTCAGACCTGGCAGGCGGAAAGGCACCCGCTCGCAGAACTCGTAGTTTGCTGGACCGGAAACAATGGTACCGGCAAGCTTACCGGTCTCGTTGTTTCCGAACCGGCAACCTCGTAATGAGGCCTGTTTCTGATGAGCAGCTTCATATCCGTCCATGAAATCCCAGATATCTCATTGGCCCATCACACTCTCACGAATCTCTCATTCCTCCTTTGATCATCCTAATGTAAGGGCTCCCCTCTCCTGGAAAACGGTGTTTTGTGGTATTTGTAAGTGCACACTTGTCATAAAAACATTCAGGTTTTGTTTATGCCACATTTTTCAGGCTATGCCTGATTTAAGGGAATGCTCTGCTGTTTCTATTTTGGAAATATAGCGACATAAACCATGTTACAATGTAACGCATCTCATGGCCGTACAAAGAATATTAGGAATAAACGAATTTGCATTTTAAGCTTGGAGTGCAACATCCGGATGCCTGATTTGTAGAAAAGCAGTAAGTACTGCACATGACAGTCACTGGAGCAGTACGCTCACCTTTGGTTACACTAGTTGGGGCGTCCATTGTGATACATCCATGAATGAATCCCCTGTCCATTTTTGCAGATGTTTGTATCAATCTTGTAATCTGGTCACATCGCCTTCCTCAGATCCTGGGATGGATGTTTCATGGGGTTGCAAATGAATATAGTCGCCATGAGAATTATCAAATGTGGCGCCTGGAATGGAAGCCATGAGGCCTTAGCGGTTGCTCAAACGCGCTACTAAGGGATTGTAAGAGCCAGTGAAAGAATGTCCCATTCTTTGGTTTTCCTTCACATAGAAAGTGGAGGATTCTTTTTTCTGCTCAACAACAAAATGCAGCCATTCATCCGATGAAATGCACTGTTGCCGGATCTAATATCCAATACATCGATATAAAGAAACTCCCATTTATAATTATGAATCGCTTCAGTCGACAAACCTCAACAGAATCAATATGCACTTACTGTAAATTAAGCAGAGATATGACAGCCCTGGACTAAAGCAAGATTCGGGACAATACAATAATACAACAAAAAATGTACACGAGAAAAGCTAAGTTATCTTTCGAAGTCATTGTAAATGAACATCGGTCCTCGGTATTGTAGAATATTTTGTCAACACTAATCTACAGAGGTTGTATATATTTCAATGCATGCATTCACCCAGATAGATGAGTATATTATCAGCCAAATGCCCTTCAGCTATTCTAGGTCAACCAAACCAGAATCACGAACTACACACCACAGTGATATATTGTCTTGAAGAAATGATTACCATTTTCAGTACTAAATATGGCTATAAAAATACAAAAAAACCATTAATTTTTCTACAAGTGTCAATTCTCCTCGGCAGAATTGCATTTTCTAACATTGGGTTTTCTAGCATTTCACCATGACTATCTGTGTAGATTAGAACGGTTCTTAACTGTTATCTGTAATAGATTCTGCCTGCAGCGAAATGCATGCAGGAGTAATAGGAGAACAACGTGTGCTCTGATGAAATTGCACCCATAATTTCCAGAAGCCTGACATCTATTGCTTATTGCTATTAGAATTCAAGTGCCTATTTGTTTTGTACTCTGCTTTTTATTCTTGCATCACAAATGTATAATGAGACAATAAGATATTTTCAATGCCAGCGCTTAAGTGTCACAGATCAGCATGAGGCACTGCTATGATCAATATTAGTTACACTCGCCCCTAGGCCATTCATTTATAAGGTATGCAATAGTTCTACCACATGATACTTTACAACTGTGCAATAAAGACTGCTAGCTTCATTGTTCTTTAATTAAAAGCAACATTTAGGAGTCATGCTGCTAAATGTTTAGCCGTTATGATAACATCGTGTGCTTATTTCAGTGGGGTACACAAACAGCATTTTTTTTTATGAGAGAAAGCTTTAATTAATCCTGTGTACATTTGTTTTACTTTCGTCATATAAATTATAGGAAAGTACAATATTTCCCAGGCGACTTGTCGTGTGGGAATGTCTGTATTATGAGATGCTGTTCCCAGTAATAGCAAAACACCTGCTTTCCAAAGAAACATTCCTTTATTTTTGCCTCCATTAATGCGGACTGAATGGAGACCAAATTGTGTTCGGGGTGCCTCTGTATGCAAGATCAATACGTTATCTGTTTTGCGAGTTGTTCACACAGCTTCAAGAGGAATGTATGATGGGCGAAGCCCTGCCTTTTGCGACAAATCCGTTTTAGGTCTAACAACAGCAAGCATTTTCTCTCTGCCAGATGTCTTGGTGAAGTCTCTAGTGGGACGCTCATGTCACTCTCCTGATACCGATGCAAAAAATGCCTCTGGTTGCATCACAGTTCCCAAATGCAGCTTGCCTTTCAATACTATGTGCGCGATACATGTATAACTATATCGGAGGGGATACTGGAGATGAACCCAGAAGGTAAGGTCAGAGCAAGAGAAGATTACTTATAAACGCAAGGAGGAATCTAGGTTGGAGGTGGTATTATAGAGACATTCCAGAGATTGACATAGTGCATTATGAAATGTGTGCACTTGTTTACTGCTCCTTATGTTTTGGATCCAACAACCTAAAAGTGGTCTTTGACTCCGTTGATTGAAGATTGCTCTTGGAATCTCTATTGGTGCTTGGCTTAGACCAGGGATCTGCAACCTTTGGTTCTTCTGATGTTCCGGACTACAATTCCCATGATATCTGGCTATAGATTATGCTATTTAGGAAGGATGGGAGTTGTTGACCTAAACATCGGCATAGTCATAGGTTGCAAACCCCTGACTTAGACAATAAGATTATACATTTGATTCCTGTGTTGCATCAAGGCACTAATGCTAAAGTCTGTTTCTGACCACTGGGTAAAACAAAGACTGTTTTTACAATTAAAAAGTGAGATACAAAGGCATACCTTTTGATGGCCATCTTGTTTAACCTGCTCGCAAATGATATTGGGGCTGTGTGTTAAAAGTGGTCTTGCTAATATCACAAATGCGTATGTAGAAATACCAATCAAGTTTTTCGTGACTAATGCAGTACTTATAGAACATACATAAAATAGTTTGATTTCTTTGGTTCAGGCATTTCTGAAATCAGGGGTGTTTCTAGGTCTGGAAAAGACCCGGGGCTACACTAATGTCGGAACGGTTGGGACTGGGGGCTAGCTAGCCTTTTGGTTGTAGTTCCTGAGATTCTATCCAGGGCTACAGCCAAAAGACCAGGGGCTAATACCCCCTTAGCGCCCCCCAGCAACACCTCTGTCTGAAATACTGCCTGACAAAAGGGCAATATGTCCTTTCTTTGATCACATCGTTTTAAATGCTACCTCTAACATTAATTTCAATAGTGAACGATTTCTCTTATTGTAAAATGCACATTTAAGAAACTAAGGGTCAACATTTTGGTGTAAAGCAAATGGAAGATGCAAGTATGTGCTGCATTGTCTGGGGCATACATGTACAAATGGAATGGTGTTGGAATGTTGCTGAGAATGTTCAGGTATCTTTTTAGCAGCAGAGTGAAGTGTGGGGCCTACAAGCGGACATACAGAGCTTGTGAAGGGTGGTGGAAAGAAGCTTGTAGAGAAAAGGGTAATTCTAGAAGAAGAGAAAAGAAGACTTCGGGTCTCATTACGAGTTTGGAGGTAGCCATGGTGCTATTAGTGCCATGGTTGCCTCCAAAATCGTGTCCGGGTTCCTTGAATGAGGAATTTTCCTTGTTCAAAAAACCAATCCCCTTTCCCATTTCAGCCCCCATAGGGCTCAATAGGAATGGAGATGGAGCTAATAATGGGCCCGTTAATACCAGGCCCGTTATTAGCTCCCTGGTCCCCTTGTAAACGTAGTTTACGCCATGGTGGTGAAGGTACGACCCAGGCGGTAACTTACCGCCTGGGTCATAATGAGGGCCTTAGTCTGTTCTTAAAAACCTCACTCAGCCTTTCATCCTTCTGAGGTCGATAAATGTGTACCAACACAGGTTGGGTGATATTGGGTGTATATTTTTTCTATATAAAGCGCTTAAGCCTAAGTGCTATATAATAACACATCGTTATCATTTGGCCATGGACGTCTGCTTGCATACACAGTAATTTGGTAATATGGGCCTATACACACTGATCTTAATGATACATATGGCAATCCTTTTTTGTAGTGTACAAAGCTATGTGATGCCACTTCCTGTTTTGTCAACCGGTGAAATGTCGTGTTCCATCGCTACCCGTGAGATCACTTTGGGGTGGGGTCAAATGACATCACTTCCTGTGATGTCATCAGGGGATCAAGGGTTGTGTGATGTCACTTCCGCTACCCCTGGCATTTTGGTGAAATGACGTCTCTGGTGACACATGTATATCTATTATGTTTTGGGGAAAAACATAAATCGAAGTACTAATATTTTCGTAAATCTGGATCCTGGGGAAGAAACAGAGGAATTTGAAAAACTGTATTAATAACCAAATCAACGTGGACAGTTTAAAAAAAGCAGCACTGAGATTAAATGTTATAATAAAAGGCTTTACAAAGCTCCTGCAAAAAATTAACTCATTGGGCCTCATTCTGTGGTCCACACCACCAGCGGGTTGCCGCCAACCCGGAAACACTGAACCCGCCACCTGACTTCCTGGTGCCACCAGGACATTACAAGTACCGGCAGCACAGGAAGTCAGATGGCAGGTTTGGTAACTCCCCATTCCCGTGGAGTCCCATAGGACTCCATTAGAGTGGGGAGACAGATGCACCGGCATTGTTGCTAACTGTGCGGGTGCTTCTGTGAAAAGTCTGCCTGCAGGGGCCGTTGCACCTGGCAGGTCTGACCCTGCTTGGTGCAACAGCTCCTGCAGGCAGACTAGTAGTGTGACGGTCCGGAAACAAGGGTGCTGGTAAGCTAACTGACACCCTTGTTTACAGACCGCCGTACTTGGAATGAGGCACATTGTCACAAAGGAGTTTACTTAAGTGGGGGGTTCCTTTGTGGCGCCAACTTCTTTGATTAGCACATGGGCTGTTTTAAATCTAACATTTGTAAAGAGAAAGGCAACCTAAAACCTGAATGGTAGAAATAATCAAACAAGCCAAATAATCACTGCACCTCTTTGCAAGGGAAAACACGGTTTATTACATGCAAAAGTTTTTAGATGGTCCAGTAGAACCGAACGGACACAGAGCTTGTCATTTCCCAAGAAGTTACAGGTTATATAGCGGTAAACCGAAAAATCTGAATACATAGGTTACGAAGGTATCCCACCACCCTCATTGGCTACCACCTATAGTACATGCTTATATCCTCTATAGTCCCTGGACCGACTGGCCATACTTTATCTAAACCCATTGCCGTAGACACGTGACCCAGTACATTGTCACTATTGAATCCAGATATGGGATTCGTTGTTTGAACATATTGACAATCAAGTGATGTGCACCCTCCGATCCAGACACAGTCAAAGTAAACTGACAAGGTCAACTCTGCTCTGATAAGACAATAGGTCTTCCCATGATACCAGACGACACAGTGCATGCAAGCTGCACCCTTTTACTAAATGTATTAGCATCACTTCTGCTCCTCCTAATCCAAATCACAGAATGTTGCAGACACGGCTCCCCTCTTATCTCCTTCAAAACACAGGTGCCTGGGAGTGACACATTTCAGCGAATGATTTGTTTTGGTTATACGTCTACTTGTAACTTAAATGTGATGACCGCTATTGGGTAAGGGCAGTACTGCTCTAATCTTCTCCCCTATTCTCATGAATGTGTCCTTCAAAGGGCACTTCACTTCCTGTGTTCCACTGTAAACATTCCATTCCCACCATGTTCAGGCCCTCCAGCTGGATACAATTAGCATTTAACTATGCACTGCAGGTGCCTCTGACCTCGACTTCTCTCCTGGGGAACAGAAAAGGGGATTTGTTTTTAAAAACCAAGCTAAACAGAGCTGCAGCTCCACATTAGGGTCTATATTCTATTCTGTTCATCGTGTACTAGGCCTTAATATCCAATGTGGTGACATTTCTGTCATGTTAACACGCTGACCTCACTTCTACCACAGTACCTTTACGACTCCATATTCCACCCATTTCAACTGTTTCTGCACACCTCACTAAAAAACATAACTTCGGATATAACAACTAAACAGAGGGACTATAATACTGCACTCCCTATAACCTCTGCAACTGCAACATTTATATGTGTGTTGCTCCTTCTGTGTTGCTATATTTGGTTCTCTAATATGTATCAAAACTAACTACAAATGAAACATGTGCCTTCTGCCACGTCAACCTTTTTGCATGGCTGGGACGCTGTATGTGCATCCCAACACAGATATGACACAGCACGTAGAACAGAGTACTTTTCTGTGGCAGGTAGTGGGTGCTATTCATTGCTATAGTAGGATGTGTGGACACTTTTGAGAAGGGCTTTCCTGGAATCCTTCTGGGCTAAGGCAGTTTCTGGTGCTACTTACACATTGTGAGATCATTCCAAAGCTATTAAAAGTAAACTGCATGAAATGTGCTTCCTAGAAGTCTCTTGATACTGCCTATCAGAGTCATTGCGGGTTCAGACTATTTATTTTGTGGACCTTCTAATTCCCATTTTTATTTGTAAATGATATTTTCAACTGTCAGCTAGTCGTTGCATAATATACAATGTATAGCTTGTTAGCTGCACAATTTAAAGATTTCTGATATACAAATTATTGTAGGAAGTTTCTGGCTATGCAAACAAAATTGAAATGAAAACAAATGATACATAGAGAACACATATAGATGATTTCCTTTCCATGTGCTAGTGAAAAAGCTGTGGTAGTTGAAGGGGACAAGCTACTTCTTGTGAACATAATCATCTACCAGATGTTTGGCACTGGAATAAATGTGTGCCAAGTTGGCCCTACTTTTTCTTCCCCTAAGTGGGGTAGAGGCAGGCCCCCTGGGGTCTGACTAAAGCGGCCTTTAGCATGTGCCTTTCTGATCTGCAATATAGTATCTATTGATGACAGGCCAAATTCAGCTCCGATCCAGGGTATAGGGACAGAGTGTGGTCAACCCAGTGTTTGGCGACAAAGGCTTCCTTCAAAATAGCCCAAAAATGTATATGATTGATCACTGCTGGTTTCCATTCCATATAAAATAGAAGTAACCAGCTTTACTGTATAAGCTTTCAAAAACGCACCAGTGTAAATCCTGAATGCTTCCTATCAAAGCCCCTAAGGGAAACCATTACTGTGCACATCTAGTTTATATTTTTTGTTTTCCACCAGCAGTCTGATCTCTTGTTGCCAATCAAAGCATCCAGATAAATAAACTCAGAATGTTCTTCTAATTTCACAATACCTGGACTATCACCTACACTTCCTCCACATATTACTCAGACCAAGCCAAATGTATGTCCACTTTGTAAATCACATAATTGAGCAAGATCAGGGAGGTCTAACTGCTGAAGTAGAGACTCTGGATCCTGGGTTTGTCACAACATGACTCGGTGAACACAGATTTATGAAAAAGTCTGTTAATTGCAGTTTGGATTTAATTTGTTTGCAGTAAGTGTCAAGATACACTTGAATTTATAAAGCATAGGATATTCAATATTAAAACATACATGGTATAGTACCTGAGTTAAACAGCTCCAAGATGGCTGCTCATTTTCCTTTTGCCTAAGCTCCACTGGGCCTGCACTGGTCTCCCCCTCGCATTGGTTGCAGAGGTCACCATAGACCAATAGCAGCAACCCAGAGGCGGAAGCCGGCCCAGTACACCAAGGCTCACACAAAGGCTCCTGTCAGCTTCCCTGTCTGCTTTACAGGTTGCAACATGATATTTCTGCCACAGCCAAACCCTCCCTGAGGCTGCTACCCCTGGACTATTGGACTACCATGACTCTTACAACGCATTCTGTTGTGGTTAGTCCCTCCTTTCTGACTTCCTTTGTACTACCTACTCTGCTGGTACTCCTTCAGCTCTCCTTGTTATGTTCTCAAATTGTAGTTGTGTCTGTACTCACCCTTACCATCTGACTCCCACTTGACCTTCATCTATCCTGAAAGTCAAACTTGGGTGTATTTTGTATTTAACTTGAAAGTCAAACCTGGGTGTATTTTGCATTTAACTTGAAAGTCAGAATTTGGGTGTATTTTGCATTTAACTTGAAAGTCAAACCGGGGTGTATTTTTACATTTAACTTGAAAGTCAAACTTGGGTGTATTTTTGCATTTAAATTGAAAGTCAACCTTTGGTGTATTTTTGCATTTAACTTGAAAGTCAAACTTGGGTGTATTTTTGCATTTAACTTGAAAGTCAAACTTGGGTGTGTTTTGCATTTAACTTGAAAGTCAAACTTGGGTGTATTTTGCATTTAACTTGAACGTCAAACCTGGGTGTATTTTGCATTTTACTTTGCCCATTGATTGTAATCCTGCTAGCCCAGCAACTGTTCCATACTGCTGCACTTGCTTACTCCTCCCCCTGCCTCTTCTCTTCATACTCATGGCGCTGTCTGTTTCTCCCATCTATTCCAACTGCTTCTCTATGAACTATCCTTCCCTTCTCACTAAGTCTGGAAAGAAGAAGTTTAAAAAGGATATCTTGGCCTCCAACCCTGGTCTCCCTATTGCTGATACCTATACCAGAGCCTCTTCCAGACAGACCCTCATCGACATCCTCTTTGTTGTTCCTTCGCTGGATCTATGGACCCCCTCCTTATGATCTCTGCGCTCTGTCCTGTCTCCTCCTCTCCCATAAATGGTGGCACTAGCTGGGGAGTCCTCGTGGCTTCTTTTGACTCCTCCAGAGTCATCCTTAAGGTCTTCCTAAATGGCACTGTCATGGTCCAAGGTCCCCAGGCTAATCTCCTCCTCTTCCATAGGCGTTTCCCTCGCCTCATCAACTTCCTTTCTTCTCCTGCTGTCCCCTTCTCTCATTCCTTGGCTATCTTGCCAACTCTTCCCACCTCTGCCCATCTTCTGGCTACCTCCACAACTCCACAGGGCACACCTCTGATTTGTACCCCCCACCCAGAAGGTCTTTAGGGCCGGCAACCTTCTTCATCTTGCCACTCTCAACTCTCGCTCTGCTGTCAAACACTCCTCTGACATCTGCCACCTCCTTGAAGAACTTGACCTTGACGTCCTTGGTCTTACAGAGACATGGTTCACGGCCAGCTCTGTCACAAGCTTTGACACTCTCCTCCCTGATGGCTACAAGATCCTCTCCACACCCAGATCCACACACCCTGGAGGGGGTGTAGACTTGATCTTTCCTGAGTGGATTCCTGCCACTATAATTCCCACTCAGATCTACTACTCTTTCAAATGCCTCGTCTGCGGGCTCTCAATCTCTCCTAGCCACTCTCTTACTGTTGTCACTCCCTACCGGCCCCCTGGCCAAATCACCTCTTTTCTCTCTGAGTGGGCTGACCTCTCCTCCTCTCTCCTGGCCTCAACCACTCAGCTCCTCCTCCTTGGTGACCTCAACATTTACCTTGATTCTCCCTGTCCCCCAACTTTGCTCTCTCGCGACCACTGCGATTCCCTCTCCCTCTCTATCCTCTCCTCTGGCCCAACGCACTCTGCAGGGCACACACTTGATGTCTTGATCTCCTCTAGCCTCACCCTATCTATCCCTCTCTCCACTCCCGTCTCCTGGAGGGAACACTACCTCCTCTCCTCTCATCTCTCTCTCTCTTCCCCCCAAGCCAAGCCTACCCCAACACTGCCACCTACCTTCCTGGACATCCGGCCCATGAAGCATGTGTCAGTCGAGGCTTTTGCTTCCACCTTCTCCCCACCCCCTCTTCCTCTGGCTGACTCACACCCTGTCACAGTCCTGTCTTCTCTCTATTCTTCTATTTCTGATTCTCTTGATGTTCTTGCCCCTGTCATGAGGAACCGCCTGAAGTCCAAAGCCAAGTGCAATTCCTGGTATGACTCTGACCTAGCTACACTTAAACGTAGGTGTAGGGCGGCTGAGAGAAAATGGAGGGATTCCTGGTCATCCTCAGACAAACTGGCCTGTCGCCTACTCCAAAGGCAATACCGTCTCTCTGTCCCTACCAAGAAGAGAGTCCACATTCAAGCCCGTGTCTCTGCAGCATCTAACAGCTTGGCCGTAACTCTTTAAAATGTGTAAGGATCTGGCCAACCCTGCTGCAGTCTCTACCCCTCCCCTTGCCTCTCAGGCTCTTTGCAATGCCCTGGCCTCACACTTTATCTCAAAAACCCAGGACATCCTGTCCACACTCTCCTCCACTCCCTCTCCTCTCCCCTCTCTGTCGCTACCCACTGACCCTCCTCCAGCCACCCCCCACCCTCCTTCTCTTCCTTTCCTCTCTTCTCCCCTGATGAGGTCGCTAGACAAGTCTTATCTATGAAAGCCTCGTCAAAACAGGTTCATCCCTGTTCCTCTAAAACTCTCAAAGACCACATTGATATCCTCGCTCCGGCCCTTGCCAACTTCTGCAACCACTCCTTTGCCTCAGGATCCTTCCCCTCCCCTATTAAGCACTCCCTTGCGCATCCTCTCCTCGAGAAACCCACAGCGGATCCCTCTTATCCGGCCAACTATCGCCCAATTTCCATTACCCCCTTCTTAGGCAAACTCCTTGAAAAGATGGCCATCTCTCAGCTAAACCTGCATTCTCATTCTGTTGGCTGTCTCCATGACCATCAGTCTGGCTTCAGATCTGGCAGAAGCACAGAAACTGCTCTCTTGAACATCCATGAAGATCTGCTTTCCAACCTTGACTCTAGCATTCCCTCTGTTATCATCCTACTTGATCTCTCCTCCGGCTTCGACACGGTCAACCAGACCATCCTGCTCAACCGTCACCGGGATAACTTGGGCATCACCGATCAGGCTCTGGCCTGGCTGACCTCTTTCCTCTCTGATCGACCCTCCCAGGTCCAACTTGGGTCCTTCCTATCATCTATCTTCCTCTCCACCTGTGGTGTTCCCCAGGGGTCTACCCTCTCGCCCTGGCTTTTCAACCAATATCTGGCAACTCTCGCCCGCTGTATTGCCATTTTCTGCTCAAACTTCCAGTGCTACGCAGACGACACTCAACTCATTTTCAGGCTACCCTCGGCCACCTCCTCCACCTCTCTCATGACTGATTGCCTAACTGCCATTCAAGATTGGTGTGCCGCCAACGATCTTTGTCTTAATGCCAGCAAGACAGAGATCCTCCTCATTGGCACACCATCACCGTCCTTTCCCCTCACTCTCTGGCCAGCCTCCCTTGGCCCTCCTCCTATCCCCACCTGCGAGACCAAGAACCTTGGTGTCACCTTTGATTCCACACTTTCCTTCTCTGCCCACATCGCTGATGTATCAAAAAAGTCAAACATCCTACTGCACCTCCTCAGAGGTATTCTTCCTTTCCTCTCATTCCCCCAGAAGCTCACTGTCTCCCAAGCTCTGGTTCTCTCTAAATTGGACTATTGCAACAGCCTCTTTCTTAATCTACCTGCCTCTACTCTCCGCCCTTTACAACTTATCCAGAACAGGACTGCAAGACTTGTCCTTGACCTCAAGCCCTGGGATCGTATCTCTCTAGCTCTGAAATCTCTCCATTGGCTCCCAATGGATGCAAGGATTAAATTCAAAACCCTCTGCATTGTCCACAAGGCTTTCTGGGGCCTGAGTCCAACATACCTTCAGCTATCCCTCATCCCTCTGCAAATACGTCCCATCTCGAGCACTCTGCTCTTCTACCTCTAACTCCCTCATGGTCAGTCATTTCTCAAAGAAACAAGCTGGGGGTAGAGATCTGTCTTCGGCTGGGGCCTTCCTCTGGAACAGCCTCCCTGCCACTCTAAAACTTGAGGAGAACCATCTCCGGTTCCGGAAGCACCTCAAAACCTTCGTCTTTGCTTCTGCCTTCTCCTCTCCTCTCCCCTGTTGATTCTAATCTCCCTCGGCACCATGCACCTGGCCACCCTCTGTCCTCCGGGCCCAGGTACCTGTTCATTTTACCACCCTCACGCACTGCCTCCGGGCCACCCCTGCACTGGGGTCTGTATCTGTACCCATACAGCCCTCCCCTTTTCTTCCTGCACTTTCAGACCTACATGGCCTGCTGCCATAAACCCAGCACTTGCCACTTGCTGGCTGCACTCCCATTGTTTGTTGCCTTTTTATTTATTATTATTTTGTTTTTTTTCCTTCTCGCTCAGCACTCTCCTTTTGTTCCCCCTTCCATGCACTTCTCCCCGTTCCCCCTCTACCCTGCACTTGCACGTTCTCAATGTCACTAGGCCTAGTAAGATCATTGTTTTTGTTCTCCCCTGTTCCCCTTCCCTTGCCTTGTCGCGCTCTGAAACACTTGTGTATGAGCACGATAGAAATAAAATATCAATATCAAAATGACAAATATTTGAAAATCCAAATTCTTTTGCTTATAGATTCTCTATAAATTCCTTGGGAAGGAAACTAGAGAACTTAGTGAGGTAATATGCAGGTAATCAGCACTGTTGTGTGAGAACAATCTAGAGTTGAACAACAACATAAAGAACAAGTCAACACAACAGTGTTTCAGCCATTTTAAAGATAAGCTTGGTAAGCTCTGGTAGTGCAGGCCTTCATCATGATGAAATATTCTTGTGGGATTGGGTGTGAGCTTGTTCCTTGCAAGCCTGATGACTACAGCTAACAGAAGTCCTTTCAGCAGAATCATCATTGAATGTTAACACCTGCACTTGCTGTGAGCTGCAAGCTAAGACTGCCTCCCTGACGATGTGAAGAGCACAGAAACCAGTAGGAGGAGAACACCAGATGGCTGATGAGGTTAACAGTGCAGGGAACTGGAGTGTGCCCCTCTCCTCTTTTTCATCATACATATATATATATTTATTATAGGGCCGCGGTCACCACCCTGTAGTTAGGGTGAGTCAGAGACACATATCAAACCTTCAAAATTCTATTGTTTACAACTTTTGATTCGAGTAATGGTTTTTGGCCGACATTTCAAAAGTGATTAAAGAACCCTGGGCACCCCCTGACTGCAAAGTTAAAGTAAGATTTCAAGAAAAAAAAAGTGTGGCCTACTTCCCATTCCTTTTCCCATAGAAAAACAAGGTGCATGTTTTCCAAAGCTCACTGCCCAAACCGCTGGACGGATTTCGGACCAGATCAAAAACAACTTGAGCATGAAACATTGACTCGTGATCCATTCATATTTGGGGTTATTCCGTGCAGTTGTTTTTTAAATATTTGACAGCGAAGGGGGTGCCCTG
The DNA here is from genome assembly GCF_040938575.1 of Ambystoma mexicanum. Lineage (NCBI taxonomy): Eukaryota > Metazoa > Chordata > Amphibia > Caudata > Ambystomatidae > Ambystoma > Ambystoma mexicanum. Next base: position 373,758,216 of record NC_090922.1, read on the forward strand.
TCCCAAAAAATAGATAGTGATATTTAGGGGATTTACCCAAAACGGGGTGTTTTTAGAAATGAAACATCCGCTCTCATGTTCATCACTCAATGCCAGCGATATTCATTGCTATAGTCGACGATATGGGAAAATGAAACACTGTAAAAATGCTATCTTCCGGTAAAGACCATGGAACTGCCATCAGGCTAGAGGTGGGGGTAGGCTAAGGGGCACAAAGTAACATTTTGTAGATGGAGGGGGTCTGGGACTGAGTTTGCAGCACAACGCTTTCCTTAGTCTTGGCTGTAGCCGAGAAAAGCGGACATCTGAAAGCAAACTGCATCACAGAAACATGTGTTGTGGGGGGAAAGGGAGAGGGCAAGGGAGGTTTGTAGGCCATCTGGGGAGTGGGGGGAGCTGACACTGATGGGGGGTACTTGGAGAGCTGCGGGGGGTAGGAAAGCCTTTTACCTTTCAGTCAAGTTGCTGATATTTGTTCCTATATCCGAGGCTACGAGTAGTTCTGTTCCCGCGGCTATGCATTTTGGGGTGTTAGTGTTTCTTTTTGAAAGTTATTTGGATAGGTATCGTGAAGTCGGGGGTGGAAAATCACTGGCCATTGCCAAAGGCCATGGTCAGTGACCTGGTAGGTATTTGTGGCTCTTTAATTTTGCCTGTGTGTTTTCAGCCTTTTGTGTATGTGAGACTTTGGAGAAAAAGAGAAGAAATTAGTTTAACAAAATGAATATAAAAAGGATCAATCATATTATATTTTTGCCCCATACAATATATTTTAGGTTGTGTCGTCTTACTTATGTGTGTGGCTGTTGAATGTTTGTTTACCCTGTTTAGTGTTGTGTATTATTCTCTGCATGCCTTATTGTCAGCTATTTTATATAAGTAAATGAGTAGTGTTGTACGGTATTGATATTTTAAGTTGTATTGTAGTATAGTGAGGCCCCCTTTATATCCAATTTGTGCACCGCTGTTATGATAAAAGTCAATGAAATGTAACTGTGGGAACAATAAAAACATGTTTTAACTGTATTGTATTTGTGTATTTGTATGTTCTTAAGAAGTCATTAAAAGGACTGTTTTGGAGTACACTGAGTGTAGTATTTTAGCACATTTTAACTGCTGTTTTGATGTTTTGAAGGAACACAGCATTTCCTTCATAGGTTAGGTGTACTCCGTCAGGTTTATAGAAATTGGTTATGTAGTACTTTATGTTGTTGTTCGAAATCCATAATTGGTTGTGGTCTCTCATGAATGCTGAACTTCTTTATTAAAGTTTTTCTGGGATTTCCCAATTTTACCATAAAATCTGTTGGTCTATCTCCATTTTTGGCTCTGAGTCAGATTCGAAAATATGAACTTGATGTGAGGAAATAGTTCAAATAGTTTTGCCATGTCTTGTAAGTAAGGTAAACACCACACACATTCCCCAAATCATTGCCTCCTCAATAAATTATTATGATGTTTCAGTGCCATGTACTTTTCAAACTGAACAATTTTGGGCAAACTTGGGACCAACGCATAACCCTCAATCCAAACCTTTTAATTGTAAAATCTCTGAAACCCTGTTCCATGTTAATATTTAGTTTGTCATAAAAAAGACAGCAACTAAAACAGCCAACTGTCTCTGATCAGCCACACAGTTTTCAAACCAGCCATGATTTCTGCAGTTTTTCTCTGTTTCCAGGAAAATTATTCTTAGTTTACATGTCTAGAAGTTTGTATGAGCAGGGTTGGTATGATGTGTGTGTTTTGTAGTTTCTAATTGGTTGATGGCGCTGTTGTAAATATTCACAGCTATACAGGAGCCACACAGTGTGCAGTATTGCTATCCATGGGTAGATAGCCCCCATCCCCCAGTGCAGCTGCAGCTATATGATGACAAATGATACATTGTGTGTTTGTGGACATGTGGCTAGCATATTAGATGCATTGAGTTTTCATCTCAGTTGTATTTTTCCTCGATGGTGATGGATTTGGAACCTAAATGATAATGTTATTACTTATGTTACTATCATGGTTGTAGTACTAGTGTTTTTACCTGTGTGATTGTTTTCTATCCCTTGTTCTCCAAGTTTACTTATCATACCCTATTTCCCCCTGTTCTTCAAGTTTACTTTATCTTCCCATCCTTTGTCCTGCAGTTTTGCAGTATAATGCTCTTTGTTTATTGTAGTGGTATTTTCTTTTCTTATACTTTTTTATATTGTTGCATGTTTTTTTTTATATCCAAGTTGGATTTTGTTTTCTCCTAATGACCCAATGATTATTATGTGAAAATAGAACAGCAGTGTTTTCTGCACAAATGTTGTATCTTATATAGTGAATGTGATGCACTGCATACAACATATGAGGGTATAAAAATTGGTGTATGAAATCGTGTTTATTAAAGTGTGCTTGTGTGTCTTTGAACTAATTATGTTTTCTTTTTTTTCAGACAGAAGGATATTATTTTTAGTTGGAACACATGATATATCTTCTTATTTTGCCCAATTATCTGGATTTTTACTGTCTATGATTTGTCGTACATTTTCAATGTCCTTTTTTATTGATTGTACTTCTTTTTGAATATTAATGAATAGTTGTTTTAATTCTGTTAATGAATCAATGGTCAGTTGTGTGGGCATTGTTTGTGTTGCGTCCTGCTTGATTCTTCTTGATACTTGAATGACTTCTTTATCTGTTAGAAAATATTTGAAATATTTTTAACAATTGAAGATATAATACACTTTTAAAAATATTTGTGCAGGTTGTATTCAATTTTGATACTATATAGATGAAGTATATCTGTTTGTTGACTGATATTTGTTCCCTAAAATGTTATTTTTAGTCTCATTTTAAATACACATTAGGAATGGACTTAAAAAATCCTAAATGTGGTGTATTTTCTTTTGGTTCACTTTCTTCAGCATGTTCTTTTTTAATGTATTCCTCTGTAGGAACATTTTCCTCCAGCCATTGCAAGTAGTTTTCCATTTTATTGTGGTAGAAATAATTACTGTTTGTCACGTCAGATATTAGAATTAGCAATAGAGGAAGTGTGCATGAGGAGAAGGTGGAATGTTTAAATGTACTTTCTGATTGATTGTTTATTGTCTGTTTGGTGGGTGGCTGCCAATAGGATGGCAAGTACCTCATATGCTGCCGAATTGTTGAACTTCCAAGAGAATGTATTTTTAGTGATGTTTATATATGCCAATACAACTGTACATTATATGTTATATTTTATTAAGTGTTTTGCTACATATTACATTTGTATTGCTTGAGAGTGAGGTGTAGTTGTAAGAGATTGTGGTATTTTCATGTTATATTTATTGTTTGATTGGATATTAGAAACATGCAGTCAATTTTAGAACGAGTTTGAGAATTTTGACAATGGGGTTCATAGTGACATTGAGGGCACAGATGATGTGTTCTCAAAGCATTGGATTACAGAGATTTTTTGGTTCTATAATATTATTTTTGATGGAATGTTTGAAACGAGAGGTTTATGATGCAATTGTGGAGAAGTAATTTGGATAGGGAGTGCAGGTTTTTTCTCTTCGGGAAAAGAACATTAATGAATTCTCTAAAGAAAGAGCACAGAAAAATGTTCCAAGATTTTTATAATAATAGAGGTGAAGAGTATTTCTCTGATTGAAAATATATTGTTTCGTTATGTATTGGTAAAAGAACCCAAAGGCTCATTTAGGAGCCATGCAGAGAACATATTAAGTATAATGGAAAAGGAAAATAAACTGAATGCCTTTTTTTTAAAATAGCTGTGGTTACGACAGCTGTCAATACAACATTGTGCCCTGTCAGACGAATTATAGCCGAGGGTACCACTAAGCCAATAAGACGTTGTGCATTTTGCACAGTTGTAGCCACATCTATGACTAGCGTCTTAGCCGTGGGTATGACAATTCCAATTTCTGTCCATTGATCATGTTATTTTATTGATTTTACCCAACAAAATTTCACATATGTTTCTGATTCTATGCCCTCATGTGTACCTTTATGTTGTTTCAATTGATATACCTTATCAATATGTCTTTTTGAGTTAGTAAAAATGTTACGGGTAGCCGCGACTACTGGCGGTTGACTTGATCCGTGTCTATGAATGCTCCAATCATACGTTGTACTCTGAGGCAGGCTTTGGTAGCTGTGGGTATGAACCCTTTGGTTGTACCCGCGGTTATACCTGTCTATATTTTGATGTAGTGATCATATTATATTATGGATGCTTCAGTACATATTTCTAGATGTGTTTTTGTTTGGATGTTCTTAACTGAAGGCTAGTGTGAATTGATTTTGTAATATGTGTTTTTCAACACATTTGAAAAATGTACATATAACCGTGTCCATAGGTTAGTTTTCGTTGTGTAACAGGGGTTATAGCTGTGGTTATGTAATTTGGCAAATTAGGGGGATTTTTTTTTTTTTTTTTACATAGCGTGTACATTTTGTATATGGTATTCTTTGAATGATTATGTTGGGGTGTATTAATTGATATGGGTTGTAATAAAATGTGTTGGGCATTTTACTTGTTTGCTTTCCACAGTCCTATTTTTATTCTATTGATTTATGAAAGCTATGAAAGTGACCTTTTGGTGAACTTTTCACATTCTGCTTCAAGAATTCAGAGTGTGCGCATGTTCCGTGTTTGGCTCTTGTGAAGATCTATTCATTAATTGGAGCAGCTGAAGGTGAGTTATAGTGTGGTTTTATATATTTTATGTACATTTTGAATGGCTTTATTTCAAAGATAAATGAAGCATGTTTAGTTGCTACTTGATTTAGTCAAGTTTACAAGTATTGTTTGGCAAGCAGGGTTTTCCATATTTTACTTAAATGTTTTTAGGAGAGTGCTGAAGCCGTGTGACATATTATGCAATGCTTATGTGTGATAAAACATATATTTCATGATAAAGGTTGTTTCTCATTGACATTGGAAGATGTGATATGAATGTGGATGTATAAGAAACCCTAGTGTGAACCAAAGAATGTAACTCTACCATTGACCAATAATGTGGCTGTGTGTGTGCTTTGTAGTTGGATATTAAGCTGTTTTTCTGTGACCTTTTATTGTTGATGCTGTACTGTCTTCGAATTGTGGAAGTGTTTGAATGTGGCTTTAAAATTGAGATGTTTTGTGAGGCAGTGCACCTGGTGAATCATAACGTGCCAATCTTTTAGAAATAATAATAAACAACTATATTTGTCAGTTTCACAATTTGCTTGGAAATGGTTTGCTTTGGGAGGGCAGAATTCTATTTGGGTTCCATGCTATGTAATACAATATGTTGTTACGCAATGCACTGGCATTGGGAGATATAAAATGAGTGTAGTTGCATAGTGGGATGGGGAATCACTTTGCTAGCTTTCTGGGACTGGCCAGGGCACTTGGATATTCAAACCCTAGTGGAGTGGGAATGGGCAGTGAAGGGAGGACATACTGTTGATATTGTTTGTTGAGTAGTAGTTATTCATTTGTAGATGAAATGTAGGATAGCGGGTCAGGCCGTTCGACCTATGAGGGTTGAATGGGCGGAAACACGTGAGGTGATTGACTTTTTTAGGATAACCAAGAAGAACTGATTAAATGGGTGGTAGGAGGAGGATGGTTGTGAAAGGGCACTATTCTGTGACTAGCAGTATATTGAATGCTCTCTGTCTGGAGTTAGTGTTCAGGTCTTAAGAGAGGCTTGTAATGTGTGAAGACTGGAGCAGGCCCCCACCTGAATGCCCATTCATCTCCACTAACCTGCCTGTGCCCCCTTGACTCCCACCCTGCCAAGCCACAGCCCACCGGGCCCATGCCCCTATGCTCCTTTGATACAGATACACATTTGAGCCCTCGTAGTGACAGATAAAGACACCCACCAGAGCCCTGACCCAAGACACCCATATATTCATCCTAAACCTAACACTTGTCTATTCGTATCATGAGGCATCAGGTAGATCAAAACTGCCAAGATGGACACCGCAGTCGAGGACTTTGGGTTTATGGGTACCGGGGGGCAGAGGGTAGAATGTGCACCTATAACTTCTTAGTGAACTCTGAGAAGCACCCTCATTCCTGTCCGACTTTTATGAATGTCTCATGCCCTCAGATCCTGTCATTGTAGATTAGCTAGTCAGGGAATGTATCATCTTACTAACATGACCTTCACCCCACGGAGATGATCCCAGCTGACCCACGTGCTGCGGTAGTGACACCCAAGCAACAGCCAATCCTATGTGGTCATCGCCTAAACATCTATAATGTACTAATGAGTCAACCCAATTGTATTGTAGAATTGTGCACTTGTAATGTGGAGTCATCAATGATGTTTTCCCATCTTATAATGTGCTGCCCTTGTAATGTTTGGCAGAGCGCTTTCTGGGCAGCAGAGTTCTCTGCGTGCACAATTTATCTTATATAAAAACTTTCAGAAATAATGGAGCGAGAAAAATGGGAGGGATCCAGAAGTGTGGTCAAATATTTGAAGCACCAGGAATGAACATTGGTGCAGCAGTAATTATGGATCACTATTGGACTTGTGGATAAAAGGCATACTTGCAATCTATCTCCTGGTCTCATTCCCTACAGGGGTGTGTCCATTATTCTGAGTTTTGGATATTGTGTCAGGGAATGGGCACCTTCACCGGGAAAGCTCTACTTTTCTAAAATACACAGGCTATGTATTCCGGTAGCAGCACAAGCCCAGTATGCATCATTATGGTATGGGAATACTCAGCAACCACCTCACGTCAAACTGGAACGCCTAGCGGATCCAACCTTATATCACTCATTATGAACCGGACATATAAAGATGACTTCCCATTTGATCCAATAACCACTACACTACTAGCCTGATGTGACGTATTATCACCTTGCACTGAAATACACCCATATTATAAATGTCTCTCCCTGTGGCGATTCCTATGATTGGAACCCACATGGGACTCTGCACTTATAGCTCATTGGGAGGGGTTGAGATACAGAACACTTGCAGACTTATTCTTGAAAGGGAAATTCATTACGATCCAGACCTGGCGGGGGGAGCATACTGGTTCAGGACTACACTTCTGTATTACAGAGTATGTGCAGCAGTACACTCACTGTGGTCGTCCCTTCCATCTGAACCCCCTGAACCCCCTGAAACCCAAGAGGTACAGTACATAGCCAATGCATATGATGCCCGTAGAATAATGTTGACACTATACAAAATGTTATTGAACAGACAACCTGATCCAGCTAATGGAGCACGGGCTAAGTGATCTGAGAATCTGGGAATAGCTCTCACTGGCATTCAATGGAAATGCATGTGCTCACACACTCAATGGGTGTCCCTTACCTTCAGGTTCCGATGTATGCAATACAAATTACTGAACAGACTGTATTACACACCCCAAAAACTCAATCTATTCTCCTGTAATGTACAACACTCATGACCCAGATGCCAATCAGGCACAGCTGACCACATGCACATGTTCGGGTCATGTGTCCGACTGCAGAACTTTTGGGATACGGTTCTGCAAACACTCTCTGACACATCAGGGGTTTCCTTCGAACGTTGCCCACTGGGCGCCCTGTTCGGTGTGTGGGACAATGTCCCGAACAAATAAATGATTGCATTTGTGAACATAGGCTTTATGGTCGCCAAGAGATACGTACTGCAGAAATGGAATAAGATCTCCCCACCTGACTCCAAGGCTTGGTTGGCAGGACTAACTTGGGCCCATGACTGTGAGGAGCAATATGTGAATTCACTGCCCATACCCTCCCAACCTAAAATATATGGTCTGAGTTTAAAATATACATATCCAACCTCCCCATTGACTAAGCTAAAACTATTGTAATTAGATCCTACTCTTGACATGATATGTGAGAATGTAATTTATTATATATATGCTGTTTCTCTACTGTAACCCATTCCAATGTAACTCAACTGTCTAAACCTATGCTATGAAGATGACATGTAACCCTATGTACTCTGATATGTTTGTCAATAAATAAAATGTAAACAAAAAAAGGCCACATCATATCATATCAGATCCACATTTGTCTCTGTGCAATCCGAGAATAATATTATGTTCAAATGTGGAAACAGTTCCATCAACTTTCCAAATGTATCCTTCATTGCAAACTGTAATGAAATTCTGGTAACATAGCCCAAACTCTTCCCTCCACAGTGAACAACAATTATGTCTGGATGTTTCAAGTCAACCATGTTCTCACGAAACTGTAGAAAGTCCGCCCATTTAATTTGCACTCCATACCATGACACTTGAAATTCATGGAATCAAAGATTTTCAGACAGTCCACACTACTCAGAATAAACCTTCAGCCAATGGATCCAAGAGTCCCCAAAATGCCATACACTCTGCCTCCTCAAAGACATAGCCATAGCCATCTTCAATGTTCTTACCAAACAAAACTCCTGCTACCCTCTCCCCAAGAAACCTGATTCGCTGATCCCCTGATGTCCGAAGACACCACAACTCTCTGCGGTCTCTGAAGTCCCTTTTCCATGCCATGCACCCTCAAAAGACCCGGATGTGACATGTGCCATCAGCAGACTACCGCAGTTTATGTGGACAGAATGTCCAATTGAAGGGGGTGGGGAGGTTTACACTAAATTTTAAAAATGTGTTTTACGATTGTGGCTCTTAAAAGAGCTTTTTTTGTTGTTTTCATTTTTTTTTTGTTTTCATTTTTCTCATTTTTATATTCTACACTAACAAATGGTTTTCTATATACTCCACATTTTCCCACTTAAGTTGTTCATATAAACATTTTCAAAGAATTTTTAACATTGAAAAGAAATATGTTATTCCCAACATCATCTAAATGCACTCCATTACTCTGAAAACTATTTACACCATCCAACATGATATTTTCATTCTTAAAAGAGGCCATCCCTGAAGCATACAAAAAACATACACCTTTATTCACAAGCTTACTTGCTTTTTCCATGTGTGGACCTAATGCATTTGGACATATTTGCCTTGGATTCATTGCACAAATAATTATCTGCACAGTTGGAAACAGTTCCGTTAGGCTTTTCAAGAAATCCTTAATGGCAAACTGCAATGATACAGCAGTCAAATGGCCCAAACTGGTCCCTCCACAATGCACAATAATAATATCAGGACATTAAAATTGAGCCATACTCTAACAAAATGATAAGCTCCCCCAGTTTACACAAGAAACTGTATATCGCCAAATGTCCACTCCCTGCAATCCTATAGTAGCACATATGCCACAAGATTCAGTATAACCATTAAATGAATGAATGCAACAATCTCCCACCATCCAAACATTCATCTTCTTTGTAGCAATAGCCACAGCCATCCTCCCTGCACACAACAAACAAAACACGTACTAGTCTCCCTTCCTACACACCACAACCAGAACACCTCATTGACTAATCCCCATAATCCCCTTTCCATGTCAGGCATCCTTAAAAGACCCGGATGTGGCACATACTGTCCGCGGACTACCATGGTGTCTGTGGTCACTATAGCACAGGGCAGCCCTTTTACCCTTTTTACTTTTATGTTTGTGACACTCCCTCATTTGCTGCTTTCAAACAGTCACACATCCATCCACCAATGACATCCAAAAACTCTACATCTAACCCTGTTATCTCAGTTCAACACTTCAGGTGCACTCTTGAACTCTGAGAGCACATAGCTCCTGTCAATCTCAGCAATCTCCATCAGAAACTACTATAAACTCTCCAAGATTTATATTTCCAGATTCAACAACATCTGCATCTAACAAGACATAGTACAGGTATGCTTTATATAGAGGGTTCCTGCTACCTACTCTATAATACCCTTCTCAATAAGCATATTCTCTTTTTTAACCACTCCAGCAAAATCCATGAATTGCAGCATTCAGCACCTGCTCACATTAAGCAGTAAATATTTACAATGCTGTGTGTTTAAAAAGGTTTATATTTAGGAGCAATTTGATGGAAGTTAAAACATTCATCATATGTGCATTTATATCAGTACTGTGTTTAATTGTTTTATAAAAGAGAGGAAAAGCAGATACAATAGATGTGTACACCATTTTTAAGTAGCACTTACTGTGTGCCAGTGTATTATATTGGCAGCACATGCAGAATTGCCAACATCACCCATTCAAATCTGTAGGTGCTAATCAAGCCTTACTTTTCTTCTTTGCATTTAGTCACTTGTAATTCCACTTCTGCCATTATAAAACGCAAACTACAAGTTCCAGAATGCAAGTAAAACAACAGGACTGGACTGGAAAATGTGTAAGTGTGACATTTATATGGAAACAAAAATACAACATGATGTGTGTTTAAAAATGTTTCTTTATAGGAGCTTTTCACTGACAGTTAAAAAATGCATATGTGCATTTATAGTAGCACTGTTGTAACTATTTTCTAAAAGAAAGAAAAGGCAGATGCAAATCATTTGTAAAACATTTCTAAGTGGCACTTGGTGAGTGGAAGTTTAATATATTGTCACTACATGCATACTTGCTACCATACCCCATTCCAATCTGTAGGTGCTAATCCAGTTCAGGTTTTGTCCGTGCAATCTGGGACTTGTAGTCCAAATTTTATAATGGAAAAAGTGGAACTAGAACTCCCACTAGGACTACATGAGCACCCACAGTTTGGAATGTATTATGTTGGCAAGTATACATGTACTGCCAATATATTACATTTACACACACCAAGTGCTACAGATCTTTTCCATCTTTTTTAAAAATGTCATTTATAAAAAAGTTGAACATAGAGCTACTAAAAATGCAAATATGCATTTCATAACTTTAATCAAAATACTCCTAAAAAGAAAAATGCTTAAACGGTCAGCATTTTCCATTTTTCTGTCAATATAAACATCACACTTTCCAACCGCACTCATTACATCCCTTACATTACCACCATTCTCCATCTCCTCACACATATCTGTGTAGCACCAAAGTAGCTATATACAACAATTCACCTTACATATAAAGTACTATTCTTTCCCAACCTCTACCACAAAACACCAAAAGCTTCTGCAACAACAAGCCACCATTGCATTACTACTAGGCCACAGTTTCCCTGTTCTTTAAAAACACTGCAACACAATGCACACATATTACACCACAAACAAAACACTTACTTTATTAAAACCAGCAGCACAAAAATACCCTAGATATACACTTTTCCCTCACACCCATGTTTGCCCTGTTCCTTCCAAGCTCCGAAACACAACTACATACACTCCAAGAGATATTAAGGTTGTTCCTTTGATTTTGTAATCCTAAAAAGATATTTCTTCTTTACACACTTCAGTCACAATTTGTTTCCACATTCATGCATTTGGGTCTTCAAACTTTTAAATGTACTTGTTTTCAGATTGTTTAGTGTGCCTGTCAGCTTACTGATGCTTCCTGTTGGAGACCTGGATTAATATAACTACTTCCCCATTAACACATGTACCCACTAGCTTTCTTTTAAAATTACAGGCAAGAAGAACATTGCTGAAAACAGCTTCCAAAAAAAGAATAGCTTTCACATCCTACAAAGTAAGTACAATTATGGACCATGCATATTTCTGTAATTGTAACAATATACTTCTACTAGATATTAGCCCAGACTATTCTTTTCAAATCAACATTTATTTCACTCTAACTCATTATATTGCACGATTCACACTCTTTGTATTCCCATCTAAACACCAACATTACAACACCCACCGTTTCCCTCAAAACATTGCAATGTCCCTACTTATTCAATCACACCACCACTCTCTTCCTCACTAACCCAAACCATCACACCTCTACAGACTCTTACTCTTCCAACCTTCCCAACCACACCTATTATGCCATTTTAAAATCAAACAGCACTCTAGTCATCTCTACAATCACACCCACACCATACATGAATATTATACGTTTCACAAAATCACACCCACACTTTGTTTTTGCCCAAAGGACACATCAAAATGCCTACTAAAAAGCAACTCTGTAGAAAAGAAAAATAGAGCAGATAAGAATACAAGCAAGCCATATAGTCACCCACTTCTAAAACAATGTATAAACATTAAAACAAAAGAGCTAGTAACCTCATTCAACATAACTAAACCAACCACGACTAAAAAAGGTAAGTGCACTCTTGCAAAAAATGTAAAGTAAAAAAGATGTATGAAGAAAAGCAGACCTACTAATAAATCTAACACGATATCTAACAGTGTTAATGTAGCCACTGTAAGGCAATTCAAATGTATATTACAAAAACTGTCACATTCTTAACAATCACATAACAAAGGCTGAAAAGTCATGATCTATGCTTAAAAGCTACCAGAGAAGCTCTAATTGACAGTGCATTTCTACTAAAGAAATCATTGTTTGTATTGATTTTAAACAGAATGAAACCACTCATTAAATTAAATAATACATTACAAAAAGTCTAAACATGTGCAATGTCAATATAGATACCTTTTCAAACTTCTGTGAAGGCGAATGGATTCACACAAGTAGCACAGAACCATTTGTCAATGAAGAGGCTTATAAATAAGAACAACAAAAAATATAATTGCCATACACAGTGATGGCCGTGGGTATGAAAAGGTAGGCAACACCATTATGGCAAAGGAAACCCTTATAGAAAAAACATCCCCAACAAACTTTCAACCAAATGTTCCTTTCACCCAAACAAATCGTCCAGTGTACAAATGGACATGCAGCTTAATGTGTAACGTACACCAGCAATCCTTTAAAACTTTACACCAATTCCTCAATCACTATGTGAAACAAACAGACATAAGTAAAATGAAAACATTACAAAACATGGACTTGTCCAGTCCACAGCCACACTGGACTTCGAGGACATTCATTAGCCTGCATTTTAGGAACTGCTTGCAAACGCACCTTCCACCACATCAGAATGTAAGCAACACACCATTCTGCTATAAAGAATCTTGTGCATAGATTACTATGGAAAAAGTCCTGCACTAGAACTTCAAAATTTAAGTAGCATTCTCTGACATGGAATAGCCAAATAATGTCTTCAAGAAATAGAGCACATCCAAAGTAAATACTTTGGAACTGAAGTTGACTTAGAAAATTCAGTAACTTCAGAAAACATTACAGAAAACTTCACAAACACCAACCTCCTAACAAACACATACAAAAAGGAAATCGTTAGCTTTCAAAACACATCTGCTGAAATTCCAGACCAAATATGTATCTGTTGTCGCAGAACCTTTTATAAAAAGAGCACAAAAATCGTAGATCTGGCCTACAAAATAGAGGACAATCAGGAATCCCAATGCTTCCAATTACCCTTATATCTAACAGCAGAAAATAAATACAAAATAATTGATCCCTCAATACTTTGCATGTACTGCAACACAAAGCTTGACAATAGCCAAATACTTTCACGTGCATTACTTAAAACACTTGAAATATTCCCACTTTCAAAGGCTCGCCAACTACTTAACTTGTATGAGAGCATTATAATCCAAACAGTACACCCATATTTGCCATCAGATCTTAAAGAAAATGTAGAATCTCTAGGGGTACATAGCCCATAGACCAGTCTTTGATTGTACTAGTTAATGGTGTACCAACAAAAGACAAAAACATTTGGCAACAACTCCTCGACTTAAAGTTAGACAAGCCCTACAGTATCTGAAAGAAACAATGAATACTACAACAAAATAAACATAGAAGAAAACCTAAGCTAAGCCACCTAAATAATTAAAGATTCACCAGCAACTGGTAAATTTGAACATGTAAATCCTGTTACTGCAGCCAACATTTTAGACCAGTATACAATGCACCCCCTACACTCCAAAGACACCATTGAAGATGCATTAGAAACATATCAATGCATCAAGTCAAAGGATGCCCAATGAGCATATGGGAAAAAGTGTAGAGGCACGTTCTTTTCATCTACTCTTCCCTACAGGAAAAGGAGGCAGATATGATGACAGGTCCACACAAATTAGTGAATCAGAACATTGCTTTTAATGAATGCACAGTGAAGACCCCAGATTCAGACAAAATGCAGAATACATTTTCCACCTCCTGTTCGAAAGTGAACTAGCAACTCTATGGTATGAAGTTGCACACACATTAAAACAGGCTCTAATTTTTTTAAGATATCCAGTACCCAACTGCTTAAAGAAAAAAGGACAAAGCTGAAGTTTTGCAGTCAAATATCACAAATCTTTTGGCAAACATGCATGGGACAAAAGAATACTGGTCCTGACGTCACGCTGATGTATGTTGTATGCTAATGAACCTAGGCCCACACACATGGTTTGTTACTTTAAGTTGTGCAGAATATCCATGGGATGACGTGCATAACATCTTACACACTGGTAACCAAAATAAAGAGGTAATAGATATAAAAGCATGAGGAGAACTCTGTTCCCTTGACCCTGTCAATTTATCAAGGTATATTCAGCAGCGCTTTATTGCCATGCTGCACTTCATCTGCAATAAAACTGCCCCTCCACTCGGAGAAGTACAACCATTATTTTGTAGAAAAGAATATCAATCCAGAGGAGCATCACAGATAAAAGATGCTCCCAAATGTGGTCATGACAGTGATGCCACTGTTTTACAATTTATTGAAAAATACATTGCATGTGACATCGCTTCAGACACCACACATAGTGACCTACAGACACAAATCCTACACTTTCAAAAATATAGTTGTCACAAATACTGCTGCCATTGATATAAAATCAAAGGTAAATACTATGCCACATTTTGGCTTCCTTTGACCAGTTTGCACAAAAGGACAAGTAAATAGCTTGGTGTCTTCTTTTAGACAGAGTGTAAAAGGGAAATACCCTAAAAACACATATAACATTAAAAGAGACAAGGCATCCAAGTACATTAATGATTAAAATGCGATAATTGATAATTTCCCTTTCTGCATACACCTCTGAAACTCCAAACCAAACACAACCAAAATCGACAGCACAGCAAACCGCACAAACTTCACTACATTGCAACAACAAAACAAAAACATGCATAGTCTTGCACAACATTACACGACGACTACCGGCCGCAAACACCCCAGGCCCAGCCAACGGACCCACTGGGCTGAGGCCGCCAACAGCACATCACTGCTCTCTTGCACTTTTCCTGCCTCCTCCCACTAACTCAACCTCCCCTCCTCTTTCAGAGCCACCAGAGCACCCTGGGACCACTCCGGTGGTGATAGTGTGTGGTACAAATGTCCTTTAACATTAACATAAACATAACTTGTGGAATGCAAATATAGACATACAATACATTGCAGACAGTTCCACTGCAGTTGCAAGATATGTCACAGCCTTGCTTACCAAAGCTGAGAAGACAGAGGTAAAAGGCCTTTGGGATGACATATGATCTGACAAAACCCTGTCACAAATAAAATGTCAGCTTTAGGTATAAAAATAATCCCCCATAGAGAATGCAGATACTATGAAGTTTAACAGGTGCACCCTTAAATGTGAAATCTGGAAAAAATTGTCTGGCTAAACCTTGGTCCAACTTCATCATGAAAAACAGTACTAAAATGCTACCAAGAGATAGAAACAGTAGCCACATGTGATCCCAATAGTCATGCCATTTCAAAAAATCTATTTAATTTACACTAACTACCCAAACAGGAGTACTGCTTTGGAAAACATGCGCCTGTACAACATAGCCCAAAACTATTCCTACAAAAACAATGTCATGCCAGATGAGACAACTGGCAAATATTCAGTCTCAAATTGTGAAGGAAGCCTTTTAAAACTTACCAGAACCAGCCTTATTAATCATATAAAGTTATCATTTAAATCTTTCCAACATAGAACACTTTATTACATGGCCCTAATACAACTTTTCAAACCTTGGAGAAAAGCAAAAAAATGATTAGGTGACCATGACTCATTTGAAGCTGCATTCAATGCAAATGTAAGAAGTATAACACATCTCAATTTTAAAGAATACACATACATGTTGTACAGTTAACACCAACAAGCAGTAGAAATTGAACTTCTACTAGATAAAGACTAGATAAGGACACCCCTGAAGGCAGTAAACCTTGTTTTACCGAAAACCAAGCACCACTAGGATAACCGCTCATTCTGAATGAAGCAGAAATAGCCGTGACTCAGGTAGAAAATACCATGTATCAATCTATACACTCTGAAGACTTGTCAGTGCTCAAATCACAGCTAAATGATGAACAACTAACCATTTATCTAGAGGTCACTGAAGAAATTGATCATGGTTTTAAACATGAAACTAAAATTTGTAGCTTTAAAAATTATAAACCTCTTCTCCAGTATGTAAGTGGTAAAGCTAGTTCTTCAAAATGTTTTTAATTTAAATAATTAGCAAATTTCTACAAGACTTAACAAGAATAACTAGAATAACAATACCTAACAACAATATACAGTATTCTGAAACAAATGAAAGTGCTCCTTACTGATGATGTAAGCATGGTTTCCAACCTAATGCTGTCTTAATTCATCTCAGTCCTAAAAACTGACTACGAAGATTTGTTTGGAGGAAAACACGTTATTTGTTTTTTAGACCTCCTACAGTTAACACCAGTAAAAGTTCAACCTATTTTCAAAACATTAGGACACAAACAATGCCAAAATACACTCAGCAGCATTGGAAATCTCTGCAACATGTTCGCTACAGAGAACTAACTCAAAACATGTATCAGTCTAAAGATCTAACCTATGCTAACATTTTTAAAATGATTAGAACCGGTCTGCTTACTAAGGATGGAAAATCCATCTTAAAAACTAGACTAATCTATAAGCTATATGGACAAACAACATCTGCCCCCAATGTCATGGAACAATTAACTCAACTAAATATAAAATCCATGTGCTAAATGCCAACCCTTGCAAGCTGTAGTCAATTCAACAATACAATGTTAAAAAGAAAATTCAGCCGTAGTGCATATCAGTTCCACAGACAAACTAGAAGTGCATGACATGACACTCCCTATGTCAACAAGCAACAGCACAACTAAATAGCTTAGACAAATGTTTAACACAGCTGGATTACAAAATCTATTAACTATGTGTCTAAGAGTAATTCTAAAATGTAACCTTGACGTAGAACATGGTTTAGGTAATAGGGCAATTGCTACAGTTGTTGGATTCCCAACATATCCACATAACAACACAATTCAGTTTTTCAACATCCACTTTGACAAACTTACAGAAGTTAAAACAGGCTGCACAATAGCAGGTTTCCTTATTTTCAAAGACATGTATTTATGTATGCAGAGAACAATTCTCTCATTTTCTTTCATATGCTGTCACTATTCAGTATTCACAAATCACAAGGTCTAAGATTAGATCACGCATTGATTGACATTGTCAGCACAGTCTTTACAGAAGGTATGAGTTACGTAGCACTTTCCCGTCTCCGTACACTCAGTGGTCTATTCCTAGTTACCTTTGATGCAAGCAATGTTGACATTCCTTGCATCCTAGAATACAACAGTCTACATGCACTGTACACCCCCATTTAGATATGTACCCTGTACCTCAAAAACCAAAACCTTTAAAAAAGAAATCAAATAAAAACAGAAACTATGCCAGATCTCCCTGCAATCACTAAAAAAACAAAGAACAACTGGTGCTCCATCAAATAATAAAACCACAAATCTCGCTAGTCCAAAAACAACTGCACGTCCATCAAAAGACAAAGAGAGATATGTATCTTCTAAAAAAAACTGTAGGCTCTTCAAAGGATACAGAGGCACAACTCTCTGTTCCATTTAAATTCAGCAACACAACTGGAGTAAACTGCTATGCAAATGTAGCAATCAATCTTCTCTTCCAATTGCCACCAATTGTTCACAGCATTTACTTAAACAGCTCAGACCATTTGTGTTTGCAAATGATTTTCCTTCACAGAAATGCCACAAATAATCCTGGCAGCACCTACAGTGTCTCAGGTATACGTCAAAAATTGCACTGCTGTATAGGCATGGCAAAATTCACCATAAACACACAGGAAGATCCATACGAATTCCTAATGTACTTATTACAGGCACTAGAAACCAACACCATCCCTATAAATGAAATCTTCCAGATTTCATACACATGGAAACATGCATGCACTCTCTTCAACCATGTTTCACAAGAGCACATCCATAATGAACAATTTGTCTTTGTATCCATACCAAATTATGAACTATTCCATTTCACCAGCTTCTGCAAAATGCAAATCATGGCATATTGTGCCCTTTTTTCAATTCAGACAATCATTCCAGCATACAAAAGGCTTGCATAGCGAATATGTCATACTAATGCTTTTAAGGTAGAATGCAGATGATACCAAAAATAACTGTAAGCTTACTAGCTTTACACACAGCCAAGTATTTCTTGGTAAGAAAACCTACACAATAGTGGGCATAATCTACCACATTGGTGCCACAATCATTTCAGGCCACTATACTGCCTATTTTAAAAAAAAATAGTAATGCTTGATTTGAATGTAACACCACTTATGTTACTCCAAAAAACAGGTTGCCAGCAAATCTAACAAATGCCTGCCTAATATTCTTGCAACCCAAATGTACTCACTAAAGTATAGTGCAATACACAGTTAGAATACTTCAAACATACCCTTCAAATACACTTCAAATATGCCGTCACAGTTATTCTTGTACTATACATCCCTACTACTAGAATACTACTTGTAAAAACCAATAGAATTATAACATGCCAACTACTTTGTACATACCCTTTATTACTACACACTTCAAACATGCTTACAACATACATCCATAATACTACAATTGTTCTTTTAAAATCCAGTACATTTAGAAAACGCCAATGCTAACAACTTTAACCATACCCTTCATTACCATACACTTCAATTGTCCTATCACACTTACAGTCACATAATATATCCATGCTACCACAAACATGTATTCTGTAATATGTATACTCTTTAAAACCATCTAAATGCCAAAAACTGTATGTACATACTAGTGTTTTTTTTTAATCCACCATGGATTATTTTTTCCAAGGACACAATGATTACTGCCTGTTAATACAACAACACTGTACCACACACATATGTTGTACCAAACATAGTACATATCTATATGTATAATTCTATGCAATTAAAGGTTTTAAAGTTCAACAAATTATACAGAAAAAAAACAGAGATTCCAGCCTTACTACCATAGGCAACTAAGTAGCCACACCCAGTATTATACTTTCTTTTCTTCACAAAATAACAACTACAGATTCCATAAGCAGTATCCTCAATTGTTCCATGATTATGTACACCATATACACTTCAGTTATATCATTCCACCATTTACAAATACTGTATAATCCCGTACAGTACCTATAATTACTATACACATATTACTATGGCTGTAGCCAGTGGCAAATTCTTGGGGGCATGGCTGTACAACCACATTAATAGAATTAAGCCATATCACAAATACGTACAATACACCTTCAAATTACATGACTCACCCATAACACCCCCCAGTCCCAATTGAGTCTGCGAACATACATTTGTGTTCGTGGACAGTAAAATTGACAGCAGACTCGGCGGCACCTACACAGCTTTTTTTCATCCATTAACACATATGAACTTTTTCTACTCCCCCACTTTTCCAGGCAATCCTTCTGCCACCTAATAACCCCAAATATATTTTCCAGATTTTTTTGCTTACTGCGCTGTCCGTGAACAATGGTTGTGGTGCCCGGATCCAATATGGTGACCATTTTAAAGATGAATATAGACCTCAAGTTTTTCAAAATGAAATCAGCGTGCGTGTTTGATGTCGGTGAACACCAAGGCCCAGAGGAGTCAGCGGACTCCGAATCAGGAAATTGGTAAGCAGACCGGACACAGATATTACACATTTTTTGTAACTGTCTTTTTGGCAATTTTTTAAAAACTACTGGACAGAGTTACACCAAATTTGCAAAAGCGCGCTTTTGGGAGCAAGATTCCTCTCCTGCAACTTTGGTTAAAGTCCATCCAGCGGTTTGGGCTGTATGTGTGAGCAAAGTTTTCTCTCCATTATGTCTATGAGGCTTTCAAAAGTTGTGGGACCCCCATATCACTTTGTCCCCTCTGGACGAAACCCTACCAAACTTCGTAACATCATTCAAAGGTGCCATATACTCGTTTGTTAAAGTTTGGAGAGGATCCGTCAAAGTTTTAAACTGCCCAAAAACTGCTCTTCCTATGAGTTGAGCAACTTAACGATAACTAAACTGCTGCTACCACAGGCCATTCAAGATATAAATAAATATACTGTCTCATCTCAATATCAGCCAGAAAGGTCTGTGAACCTTGAGTACTCCAGGAGAGGAGCAGCACATGTTTTCTGGAAACACTAGGGCCTGGAAGCCACTGTGCCTTTTGAACACATTAGGAAGCTAAGCACTAGCCCTCTAAGACCTCAGTTGTATGTAATAAAATGTTCAGTATGAGAGAGATGATACTGAACATCATCTCTTTAACACTGTTAGTTATAATTTACTTAACTTACATACTTTGAAGTATGTCAGTTGGAACTAAAGAGAGCCCCAAAAATAATTATGTTATGCTAGCCTCCGTATTAGGTTCTTTCATTATGATATTAACCACTTACCCATCATAAGCCCCTTCCCTCCTATGTTGTCTTATGCCAGCTCCTGAAAAAATAATTATCTTTAAAACCATTACCCTTGGTCTATGCATGCTCCCTGTTAATGTCCTTATCAAAGATGGAGAAATAAGATTGTTTGCTTGTATTTCTCGTGCCTAGGACCCTTCCCGAACTGTAGTTAGGGAAGGGAGTCTACAAGGGTCACTTAATTGGATTTTGACCCAAATCATCTGCCAATGTTTTGCTTTGAAGATTATACATAGCTTGCATTACTAACAGCAAAGGGAGACCTTCCACACGATAATGCAAATAGGGTCACCTGGAAAGCATCCCAAGGCATTGTGCTGCTCACATTATTCATGTTTTTTTCTACAAAGACTGCAGTGACTACTCAGAGTTGCCAACACTTTATACAGTTTTAATGGGAGTATTTGTAGTTCCACATGTTTATCTGATTCACATTATAACTCCACCCACAATGTGCAACGAACAAGGGTAGGTACAGTTAATTCACTGGATGAGATAAACAAATACATTACAACACACAAAATGTGACACTGTTTATACATGCTGCTCACTCCCAACCTCTCTTACTTCACCTTCTTGTAACACTTATGCTACCGGTCAGAGAGCACTGTCTGTCATAGAACAGTAAGTATTTCAGTACACACAAGAGATTCTTTAAGGTCAAGATTAAGCACACCCCATGTCAATGTAGACTTTATTCTGAGGATGAGTTTCAACCTGAAGAAGCTTTTGACAAATCCATGTTAGTCCCTTCAACATCAGCTAGTGCCTCTCTATAGTAACAGGTTTAACCTGGTGCTTATTGTAAAAGCAAGGAAATAATGAGGCTGAGTATCACAAAAGGAAATACACCAAACGTGAGCTATAAAGATTCACAGATCTTTTAATCTACTGTACAGTTACAAAGAAACAGAAATACAGATAGCTATCTGGCTCTCAATACATCACAATGAGTACCAGCCCGTCAGAGTGAGGAGAGAGAGTGCTGGACATCTAGTCATTCAGCTTTTTTATACGTTTCAGTAATATTGTCCAGCCCCTCTACAGGTTAATAATCTGCAGTCTAGAGTTTGTGCCGAGTTCACATATAGCTCATACAATAATATGCACATGGATTACACAGGTTTGCGTTTCCAACAAGTTACAATAGCAAAGTGTATTCCTGGATTTAGCAGTAAGCCTTATCATATATCCCTTCACAATGTAGTTCTGCCAGTGTCCACGCTCGACATTTACACAGTATTGTCCTTGATGTGGGTTTTGTGGATGAGGCTTGTTAGTGCAGACAATCCTTAGACAACAAGTGAAGCTTGGGGCAAGGTCTCATTATCTAGTCTAAACATTCAGCCCTCGGACAGTCTAACCATTAACAAGATTCAAAAGTCGGGAAGGCTTGGTTACAAGTTGGAAAAACAGTCCCCCATTTTAGAACAGAGAATCACATATGAACAGAAATCAAAATGGCGGATGATCCTAAAATGGCAGCGAAGTCGACCTAGAATCAGAACTTTGCAACGCGGTTTTCTTCGTAGAGCGACTGGGCTTAGGCCAATATGTATATGAAGGAGGCGCGATATGATTTCTCATTTAACAAACCCTCCTTTTGGCCTAAGCCAAGCGCTAAACTACTATTAGTCACTTTATGAGTAACTCCACCTCTCAATGTCCATACAACCTGAATCACAGTCATCGGAGATATTGATCACTATAAGGTCTGTGACCGAAATTTCCTTCAAGACAAATTCATTGGTCATTCTTTCTGGTGCGTGTACCTTTTGTCCTAATGTTCCCATAGTCTGTGCACAACATCCTCCTAACACTGAACATATGACAGGAAGACATTGTATACAGAAACAGCAGAACAACAGAATACCCAGAATAATCAATAAGACTGAGAGTAGCTTCCATCCCCAAGATCGTAAGAAGTCCCAGAACCAAGCACTAAGATCCCAATTTCCCTCGGGAATGTGCACTTCTGAATTTAGGATGTGCAGATTTTGAATATCCTTAAAGATGGTTGGGGAGGAATCCGGTCTGAAAACGTAACAAACGGACCCCACTAATTTACATACTCCACCACGCTCAGCCAGGATGACGTCTAATGCCATCCGGTTCTGTAGTGCCTCTAACCTTATCGCTTTCTGTTCGAGAGTCATGTTGTAGAGTATGTCAGTGGTCCAGTTGATAGTTCTCTCCAGTACTCTCGCTAGTCTTCTCATATCCTCAGAATTCAGTATTTGTCCCCAAAAAGGTACGAAGGATTTTGCTACATCACCCAGAACTTATGATGAAGTATCGCCATTCTCATCCCGCTTTGGACGAGCCTTAGAGATTTCTATGGTACTTGCTATGAATACCCCTGGTAAAAGAATTCGTATGTAACAGGTTCCCCGCCAATACCTAGGTAGCCATGGGAAAGCTTCATTACCGTAAACAAAGTAGACAGGTTTAGGTCTACATACAAAGGTCTGTCCTCACTGGTCAAGTTCACAGCATTGGTGCAACCCTTGAAATCACCCATTGACGGAGTACCATTCCTCTGTATGCAGAAAGAAACTGAATCGGGGCTATGGTTAACAGTGTATGAAGGTGGCATGGCATCCCTATTGCCTATAGGAACCATCTTGAAAGGGATCAGAGATTGAAAAGGTCAAGCCAATCTGTCAGAAGGCCTAATGGAAGCGACATTAAGCTTGCTCCTATTCGCAAAAAGTGAGCATCCCAGGGGCGTTCGAACTCGTTTTTCAAATTCATTCAATTCGTTCCATCAAAGTTCCCCGAGATGCTATCATTCCATCGGCCAAAGAACAGTGCCCTTAAAGAAGCATAACATGCAGTAGTCAGAGGCAAAGGATGAATATACCAGCCCAACTCCTTGTCTCCATGTCGTCATGAATGAGAGCAGACCCAGCAATTAGACCTGTTCAAAATGGCATGTGTTGCATTCATTATAAGCAGTAGTGTGTTATTGTGGTAAATCTGTCTGTGTTGAGAGTCTCTAGGAGATAGAGTGTGCAGATGCACGAAAGGTGTAGATACAGTAGGTACATTTTTGGGCAAAAGAGTTTCCAGAGGACGTACTTCTTCCATATAGCAAAATCCCAAAGCAATTACTATTGTGAAACCGGTTAACATAATTATAAGAAAACGATACGTTTTAAGAGACCATGTATTCGGTCGTCCATTGTCTATACTGGCCACACTGTCACTTGTTTGTTCCCTACGGGTGGAGGCAGTAGCAGGCATTGTTTCTTCAAAACGAGAAGCTCCGGAGTTCATTTGCTGGTGATCTCCAGATTGCGCGTTTTCTTAGTCCTTCCTTATCCCTAGCCAACAATGTTCCTTTGTATGCAAAAGACAGGGCCAAAAGACAAGCCCTTTGATGGTTTTCCTGGTGGCACAGCCAAACCGTGCAGTAAGTCTAGCTCTGTGGATGCAGATTGTATCTTGTAACTCCTGGTATGGTGTGATCTGCGAACAACGTGTCGTTGCTTCCTGATGGAAGTGGTGAATTTGCAACAGAACCTAACAGTGGTGAAAAAGAATCTGTAGGAGAGTGTGGAGATGAAGTAGCTGTTTCCCCAGGCCCCACGGGCTCAGGGAGTGTCTCTGAAGCACTCTCAGTACTGCTCAATGCTGAATGATCGCTGGGAGCAGAGCAGGTAAGATTTTCTTTATCTTCAGTATCATGTGGCAAAGGGAAGGGAATCCGCTTGATATGTGACACATGTATCCAGTGCCTCTTTCCTTCCACCCGAACTGCAGTCTGTGTGGCATGGAGGACCTGGTGTGGGCCTCTCCAGCGGGGTGCAAGACAGGATGCTCGTTCAAACGCTTTCATGAGCACCCACTGCCTAGGTCGGATGCTGTGACCTGGCCCCTCGTACTTTACTGGAAGGGCTTCTCACACCTGTTGGTAAATCAAATACGATCTCTTGAATGGTACTTCTCATTCATGCAGGGCAATGTGGAAGAGATGATCATGGAACACTGTGTCTCACCTTTGGCCTCTGTCCCTTATTGGGTTCCACAGAGTTTGGATCAATCCCTTAAAATGTTTAATGTGGATGTCAGGCAACAGCGTTATATCATCTGCACCACCTTCACTACCAACACTATTTTGAAGACACAATAGATTGTTCTCATTCCCTTAGGAGACCTGAAATGTCATTCAGACCTGTGAATACCTGACTGAGGTTTCTATATAGACAGAAGCAGACTGTGATAAAGTTAAACCTATATAAGTCACAGATAATGATTGTAGTTTCTGATAATTGAAAAAGGCTGGGGCATGAAATGTGTGAGCTTCCATTGATTAGTGGTGGGAGGACGCTACATGAAACTCAAGAAGTATGGAGTTTCTGTGTCCTTTCTGCCCTTTGCCTAAGTAAGTAAAGACAAGGTATATAAATGATCAAGCTTGAGTATTTTTGTAACAGGACAGTCAGGGAGCTCTTTCGCTACGAGTCAGCTGGATTTGAACTTCTGATCAATCTTTTCACTCTCCGTGATTTGGACTATGGAACTGCACAGAACGCAAAACACAATTGTTGGATATCGTGGAAAGTACAACTCGTGCAAAGTATGGCTACATACATTCTCCAACTTGTTTCAAACTTTGAGACTATTAACACCATCATGCGCAATATACACTGGCTACCAATTCTATTTTTCTATGAGTGATACACTTTTCCCACTCTTTCCCCAAAATGATTCCATGGACAAAGCCCAATCTAGCAGCAATCTTTCGTAGTGTGCCAGATGGAAATTCACACAGCCTATAGTCCTCAGAGTGTTTAAAACCTACTTTGCAGAGGGAGTTCATTTGACAATAACAGGTTGTGACTTCTTGAATTTGCGATTCCAGTGTTTTGAACTGTTTTTAACCATACCTGCTCCTTTTGGATTTCATAAAAACGTCTGATTTAATCTGATTTCTGCCCCCAGAAATAATTTTCCCTTTCAGAGTTTATCTGAAATTGTACACTACATGGCAGCGTACCTTGCTACACATGGATTTCCATATTAAATTGACAATTAAAAGCATGTTCAGTGATGCCACATAGTGGAAATTTAAGGCATTCCTGTACCTCAATATGAGCCACAATTAAAAAGACCATATGATATATTCCCTTTAATACTTATTTATTGTGTTAACCATCTATTTTAAAAAGTAGCATTACTGAAAAACCTTTGTTAGCCACTTGTCAGAGAAGATCCAGACTACTTGAACACATGTTGTTTGTTGTACAACAATTCTCTATCAAATACTAGTCCATTAAAATCATATTTGGGAAACAAACATTTTGAGAACTATTTGATTGTACAGTTCAAAATACATTTGTGATTTGGCATCCTTTATTCCCATTAAAGAATCCTTATTTTTTATGGTTACAGACCCTATTTAATCATACAATTAGTACATATGTAAATACATATATTTAAAATGTTCAACCTTATCATTTTTAGAGGTCCTTGAATGTGATTGTTAAATGCTCTGATTGTCTGTTGTTGGTATTTCACTGGGTCTTTATGTTGTGGGGAGTGTTTAGTCTGTAACAATATGAATCAACCAAAATACTGGTTTCATGTGTGATGTGTTCAACCAATGCAAGGACTAGCAGTTATCCATTGTTTATTTACAGATGGTCGTGTTTAATTAGCAGTCAGCTAATGTATATTGACAGAGACCGACAGAGACAACTTCAATTAATTGGCCATAGCCTGCTATGATGATTCTTACCTCTGGTCTTGTTGGATCAAGACAATGGGCCTCATTACACGGACGGCGGTAAGGGTTAACGGTCACCGTTAATGGCAACGGTGACCGTTAACCCTTACCGCCGTACTACGAGGTCCCTTAGCGGGTTGGAGTTTTAACGCCTGCTTTTTGCAGGCGTTAAATACCAACCCGCTAAGGGACCTCGGAGCTAATTACGGCACCGCAACATTGCGGTGCCGTAATTAGCGCCTTCCCCAGTCCCATAGAGCCCTATGGGGCAGAAATGGGAATGGGGAAGGGCAATGGCGGAAAGGGGATTTACCGCCCCTCCAACCTTGGAATGGGGCGGTAAATCCCCTTTCCGCCAAGGCGGTGCCGGTATTTTACCGGCATGGTCCAGGGTGCTAATAGCACCCTGGACCACCGCCTTCCGTGTAATGAGGCCCAATGCCTCAATTTGGCCCTGTCAGTCTAGAATTATTGTGCCGACTATTCAGTTTACCAGCATGTTTATGGACCAGCAGAGTGCAAGTTTGCCGGTGTGGTTGCCTGATTTACCTCCAGCCAAGAGACCACCTAACGTATAATGAGCCCCAGGCCTTGTTTGGCATTGTAGAGGTGGACTGTGGAGGCCTTTCCTGCCACAGCGATTTCAAGACTTGTAATGATTTCAAATTCTAATAAGTCATTTAGCATGAATTTCCAAATGTTTGTTACCTGGTGGATAGACTCCACTCCATTAACCATACCTATTTGAATTTTCACATGAGACTCTTACTGACAAAAAGAGTTTGTGCTGGGTAATTTATCATGGCTCATTTGTTGTCTGATCTGGACATTCAACCTAATGTGGATCTCCCTAGTTGGAAGGACTGATTGTATTTATATTTGGTGTTGTCTTACATTATTGTACATTATTTTAATTTATTGTGAAATGATATTTTGTAAAGTATTGATTTTGTATTAACTGATATTTGATATTGCAGTTGCACTTTGCACCTTAGTCTCAAAGTTGAAAGAAAGGCATAGTATGGCTACAAATCCTGATACTTTTTTGTAATCATGTTAATGTTAATTTTAATGTTAAAGGCATTTGTACCATGCACCGTCACAACCAGAGTGGTCCCCAGGTGACCAAACTAATGCCTCACATCTACTTCTCTGTGCCAAAACAGTTTTTAAACATTGCCGCTCCAAAAGAGGACCTGCCACCTATATTGAAAAACCAAACACCAAAATGAAAGGAGCAATCAATTCCCAAATAGGTTGGATGAAATACCCAGAGTCAATGTAATCACTTCTCCTTTCCAATGTCATCTAAAACAAAATCAGTGTTTAAGTCCACTACAGATATTTCTAGTATTATTATGAACAACACCATTGTCTGCCATCATATTGCACTTATGGTATTTGTAATAACACTATTCAAGAGCACTATTGTTCCTAGTCCACACTGCAACAAGCTAATGGATCTTTTCATTCATTAGCATCCTTGGCAGGTGCATCGGTCAATCAAGTTACTCCAATCCCAGGCTTATTCTAACAACCAAAGCCTGGGTGCAGAGAAATCCACATGCCATGTGTGCCTGCTGGCCTACTTACCTCCCAATCCCCGCAACTTCTTAATTTACATGTCGCTCTGCCTTCCCTCCCAACCAGCCTTCACTTACCTGAAACTCTCTTGGTTGTGGCACTGCCATGCTGGGCCTCACCTCAACTTCTGTACATGGCTACAATTGAATTGAAAGAGGGGCTTTGTTTGGAGCTCTACCTTCCATTTGCATGGCGGTCATGTTCGGTGAAACTGTTTGTAACAATGAGTTATACACTCATCGTGATCCATTGTTCCTAACAAATACATTGCTCTTCACAGATAAAAGATGCTCCCAAATGTGGTCATGACAGTGATGCCACTGTTTTACAATTTATTGAAAAATACATTGCATGTGACATCGCTTCAGACACCACACATAGTGACCTACAGACACAAATCCTACACTTTCAAAAATATAGTTGTCACAAATACTGCTGCCATTGATATAAAATCAAAGGTAAATACTATGCCACATTTTGGCTTCCTTTGACCAGTTTGCACAAAAGGACAAGTAAATAGCTTGGTGTCTTCTTTTAGACAGAGTGTAAAAGGGAAATACCCTAAAAACACATATAACATTAAAAGAGACAAGGCATCCAAGTACATTAATGATTAAAATGCGATAATTGATAATTTCCCTTTCTGCATACACCTCTGAAACTCCAAACCAAACACAACCAAAATCGACAGCACAGCAAACCGCACAAACTTCACTACATTGCAACAACAAAACAAAAACATGCATAGTCTTGCACAACATTACACGACGACTACCGGCCGCAAACACCCCAGGCCCAGCCAACGGACCCACTGGGCTGAGGCCGCCAACAGCACATCACTGCTCTCTTGCACTTTTCCTGCCTCCTCCCACTAACTCAACCTCCCCTCCTCTTTCAGAGCCGCCAGAGCACCCTGGGACCACTCCGGTGGTGATAGTGTGTGGTACAAATGTCCTTTAACATTAACATAAACATAACTTGTGGAATGCAAATATAGACATACAATACATTGCAGACAGTTCCACTGCAGTTGCAAGATATGTCACAGCCTTGCTTACCAAAGCTGAGAAGACAGAGGTAAAAGGCCTTTGGGATGACATATGATCTGACAAAACCCTGTCACAAATAAAATGTCAGCTTTAGGTATAAAAATAATCCCCCATAGAGAATGCAGATACTATGAAGTTTAACAGGTGCACCCTTAAATGTGAAATCTGGAAAAAATTGTCTGGCTAAACCTTGGTCCAACTTCATCATGAAAAACAGTACTAAAATTCTACCAAGAGATAGAAACAGTAGCCACATGTGATCCCAACAGTCATGCCATTTCAAAAAATCTATTTAATTTACACTAACTACCCAAACAGAAGTACTGCTTTGGAAAACATGCACCTGTACAACATAGCCCAAAACTATTCCTACAAAAACAATGTCATGCCAGATGAGACAACTGGCAAATATTCAGTCTCAACTTGTGAAGGAAGCCTTTTAAAACTTACCAGAACCAGCCTTATTAATCATATAAAGTTATCATTTAAATCTTTCCAACATAGAACACTTTATTACATGGCCCTAATACAACTTTTCAAACCTTGGAGAAAAGCAAAAAAATGATTAGGTGACCATGACTCATTTGAAGCTGCATTCAATGCAAATGTAAGAAGTATAACACATCTCAATTTTAAAGAATACACATACATGTTGTACAGTTAACACCAACAAGCAGTAGAAATAGAACTTCTACTAGATAAAGACTAGATAAGGACACCCCTGAAGGCAGTAAACCTTGTCTTACCGAAAACCAAGCACCACTAGGATAACCACTCATTCTGAATGAAGCAGAAATAGCCGTGACTGAGGTAGAAAATACCATGTATCAATCTATACACTCTGAAGACTTGTCAGTGCTCAAATCACAGCTAAATGATGAACAACTAACCATTTATCTAGAGGTCACTGAAGAAATTGATCATGGTTTTAAACATGAAACTAAAATTTGTAGCTTTAAAAATTATAAACCTCTTCTCCAGTATGTAAGTGGTAAAGCTAGTTCTTCAAAATGTTTTTAATTTAAATAATTAGCAAATTTCTACAAGACTTAACAAGAATAACTAGAATAACAATACCTAACAACAATATACAGTATTCTGAAACAAATGAAAGTGCTCCTTACTGATGATGTAAGCATGGTTTCCAACCTAATGCTGTCTTAATTCATCTCAGTCCTAAAAACTGACTACGAAGATTTCTTTGGAGGAAAACACGTTATTTGTTTTTTAGACCTCCTACAGTTAACACCAGTAAAAGTTCAACCTATTTTCAAAAAATTAGGACACAAACAATGCCAAAATACACTCAGCAGCATTGGAAATCTCTGCAACATTTTCGCTACAGAGAACTAACTCAAAACATGTATCAGTCTAAAGATCTAACCTATGCTAACATTTTTAAAATGATTAGAACCGGTCTGCTTACTAAGGATGGAAAATCCATCTTAAAAACTAGACTAATCTATAAGCTATATGGACAAACAACATCTGCCCCCAATGTCATGGAACAATTAACTCAACTAAATATAAAATCCATGTGCTAAATGCCAACCCTTGCAAGCTGTAGTCAATTCAACAATACAATGTTAAAAAGAAAATTCAGCCGTAGTGCATATCAGTTCAACAGACAAACTAGAAGTGCATGACATGACACTCCCTATGTCAACAAGCAACAGCACAACTAAATAGCTTAGACAAATGTTTAACACAGCAGGATTACAAAATCTATTAACTATGTGTCTAAGAGTAATTCTAAAATGTAACCTTGACGTAGAACATGGTTTAGGCAATAGGGCAATTGCTACAGTTGTTGGATTCCCAACATATCCACATAACAACACAATTCAGTTTTTCAACATCCACTTTGACAAACTTACAGAAGTTAAAACAGGCTGCACAATAGCAGGTTTCCTTATTTTCAAAGACATGTATGTATGTATGCAGAGAACAATTCTCTCATTTTCTTTCATATGCTGTCACTATTCAGTATTCACAAATCACAAGGTCTAAGATTAGATCACGCATTGATTGACATTGTCAGCACAGTCTTTACAGAAGGTATGAGTTACGTAGCACTTTCCCGTCTCCGTACACTCAGTGGTCTATTCCTAGTTACCTTTGATGCAAGCAATGTTGACATTCCTTGCATCCTAGAATACAACAGTCTACATGCACTGTACACCCCCATCTAGATATGTACCCTGTACCTCAAAAACCAAAACCTTTAAAAAAGAAATCAAATAAAAACAGAAACTATGCCAGATCTCCCGGCAATCACTAAAAAAACAAAGAACAACTGGTGCTCCATCAAATAATAAAACCACAAATCTCGCTAGTCCAAAAACAACTGCACGTCCATCAAAAGACAAAGAGAGATATGTATCTTCTAAAAAAAAACTGTAGGCTCTTCAAAGGATACAGAGGCACAACTCTCTGTTCCATTTAAATTCAGCAACACAACTGGAGTAAACTGCTATGCAAATGTAGCAATCAATCTTCTCTTCCAATTGCCACCAATTGTTCACAGCATTTACTTAAACAGCTCAGACCATTTGTGTTTGCAAATGATTTTCCTTCATAGAAATGCCACAAATAATCCTGGCAGCACCTACAGTGTCTCAGGTATACGTCAAAAATTGCACTGCTGTATAGGCATGGCAAAATTCACCATAAACACACAGGAAGATCCATACGAATTCCTAATGTACTTATTACAGGCACTAGAAACCAACAACATCCCTATAAATGAAATCTTCCAGATTTCATACACATGGAAACATGCATGCACTCTCTTCAACCATGTTTCACAAGAGCACATCCATAATGAACAATTTGTCTTTGTATCCATACCAAATTATGAACTATTCCATTTCACCAGCTTCTGCAAAATGCAAATCATGGCATATTGTGCCCTTTTTTCAATTCAGACAATAATTCCAGCATACAAAAGGCTTGCATAGTGAATATGTCATACTAATGCTTTTAAGGTAGAATGCAGATGATACCAAAAATAACTGTAAGCTTACTAGCTTTACACACAGCCAAGTATCTCTTGTTAAGAAAACCTACACAATAGTGGGCATAATCTACCACATTGGTGCCACAATCATTTCAGGCCACTATACTGCCTATTTTAAAAAAAAATAGTAATGCTTGATTTGAATGTAACACCACTTATGTTACTCCAAAAAACAGGTTGCCAGCAAATCTAACAAATGCCTGCCTAATATTCTTGCAACCCAAATGTACTCACTAAAGTATAGTGCAATACACAGTTAGAATACTTCAAACATACCCTTCAAATACACTTCAAATATGCCGTCACAGTTATTCTTGTACTATACATCCCTACTACTAGAATACTACTTGTAAAAACCAATAGAATTATAACATGCCAACTACTTTGTACATACCCTTTATTACTACACACTTCAAACATGCTTACAACATACATCCATAATACTACAATTGTTCTTTTAAAATCCAGTACATTTAGAAAACGCCAATGCTAACAACTTTAACCATACCCTTCATTACCATACACTTCAATTGTCCTATCACACTTACAGTCACATAATATATCCATGCTACCACAAACATGTATTCTGTAATATGTATACTCTTTAAAACCATCTAAATGCCAAAAACTGTATGTACATACTAGTGTTTTTTTTTAATCCACCATGGATTATTTTTTCCAAGGACACAATGATTACTGCCTGTTAATACAACAACACTGTACCACACACATATGTTGTACCAAACATAGTACATATCTATATGTATAATTCTATGCAATTAAAGGTTTTAAAGTTCAACAAATTATACAGAAAAAAAACAGAGATTCCAGCCTTACTACCATAGGCAACTAAGTAGCCATACCCAGTATTATACTTTCTTTTCTTCACAAAATAACAACTACAGATTCCATAAGCAGTATCCTCAATTGTTCCACGATTATGTACACCATATACACTTCAGTTATATCATTCCACCATTTACAAATACTGTATAATCCCCTACAGTACCTATAATTACTATACACATATTACTATGGCTGTAGCCAGTGGCAAATTCTTGGGGGCATGGCTGTACAACCACATTAATAGAATTAAGCCATATCACAAATACGTACAATACACCTTCAAATTACATGACTCACCCATAACACCCCCAGTCCCAATTGAGTCTGCGAACATACATTTGTGTTCGTGGACAGTAAAATTGACAGCAGACTCGGCGGCACCTACACAGCTTTTTTTCATCCATAAACACATATGAACTTTTTCTACTCCCCCACTTTTCCAGGCAATCCTTCTGCCACCTAATAACCCCAAATATATTTTCCAGATTTTTTTGCTTACTGCGCTGTCCGTGAACAATGGTTGTGGTGCCCGGATCCAATATGGTGACCATTTTAAAGATGAATATAGACCTCAAGTTTTTCAAAATGAAATCAGCGTGCGTGTTTGATGTCGGTGAACACCAAGGCCCAGAGGAGTCAGCGGACTCCGAATCAGGAAATTGGTAAGCAGACCGGACACAGATATTACACATTTTTTGTAACTGTCTTTTTGGCAATTTTTTAAAAACTACTGGACAGAGTTACACCAAATTTGCAAAAGCGCGCTTTTGGGAGCAAGATTCCTCTCCTGCAACTTTGGTTAAAGTCCATCCAGCGGTTTGGGCTGTATGTGTGAGCAAAGTTTTCTCTCCATTATGTCTATGAGGCTTTCAAAAGTTGTGGGACCCCCATATCACTTTGTCCCCTCTGGACGAAACCCTACCAAACTTCGTAACATCATTCAAAGGTGCCATATACTCGTTGGTTAAAGTTTGGAGAGGATCCGTCAAAGTTTTAAACTGCCCAAAAACTGCTCTTCCTATGAGTTGAGCAACTTAACGATAACTAAACTGCTGCTACCACAGGCCATTCAAGATATAAATAAATATACTGTCTCATCTCAATATCAGCCAGAAAAGTCTGTGAACCTTGAGTACTCCAGGAGAGGAGCAGCACATGTTTTCTGGAAACAATATGGCCTGGAAGCCACTGTGCCTTTTGAACACATTAGGAAGCTAAGCACTAGCCCTCTAAGACCTCAGTTGTATGTAATAAAATGTTCAGTATGAGAGAGATGATACTGAACATCATCTCTTTAACACTGTTAGTTATAATTTACTTAACTTACATACTTTGAAGTATGTCAGTTGGAACTAAAGAGAGCCCCAAAAATAATTATGTTATGCTAGCCTCCGTATTAGGTTCTTTCATTATGATATTACCCACTTACCCATCATCAGCCCCTTCCCTCCTATGTTGTCTTATGCCAGCTCCTGAAAAAATAATTATCTTTAAAACCATTACCCTTGGTCTATGTATGCTCCCTGTTAATGTCCTTATCAAAGATGGAGAAATAAGATTGTTTGCTTGTATTTCTCGTGCCTAGGACCCTTCCCGAACTGTAGTTAGGGAAGGGAGCCTACAAGGGTCACTTAATTGGATTTTGACCCAAATCATCTGCCAATGTTTTGCTTTGAAGATTATACATAGCTTGCATTACTAACAGCAAAGGGAGACCTTCCACACGATAATGCAAATAGGGTCACCTGGAAAGCATCTCAAGGCATTGTGCTGCTCACATTATTCATGTGTTTTTCTACAAAGACTGCAGTGACTACTCAGAGTAGCCAACACTTTATACAGTTTTAATGGGAGTATTTGTAGTTCCACATGTTTATCTGATTCACATTATAACTCCACCCACAATGTGCAACGAACGAGGGTAGGTACAGTTAATTCACTGGATGAGATAAAAAAATACATTACAACACACAAAATGTGACACTGTTTAGACATGCTGCTCACTCCCAACCTCTCTTACTTCACCTTCTTGTAACACTTATGCTACCGGTCAGAGAGCACTGTCTGTCATAGAACAGTAAGTATTTCAGTACACACAAGAGATTCTTTAAGGTCAAGATTAAGCACACCCCATGTCAATGTAGACTTTATTCTGAGGATGAGTTTCAACCTGAAGGAGCTTTTGACAAATCCATGTTAGTCCCTTCAACATCAGCTAGTGCCTCACTATAGTAACAGGTTTAACCTGGTGCTTATTGTAAAAGCAAGGAAATATTGAGGCTGAGTATCACAAAAGGAAATACACCAAACGTGAGCTATAAAGATTCCCAGATCTTTTAATCTACTGTACAGTTACAAAGAAACAGAAATACAGATAGCTATCTGGCTCTCAATACATCACAATGAGTACCAGCCCGTCAGAGTGAGGAGAGAGAGTGCTGGACATCTAGTCATTCAGCTTTTTTATACGTTTCAGTAATATTGTCCAGCCCCTCTACAGGTTAATAATCTGCGGTCTAGAGTTTGTGCCGAGTTCACATATAGCTCATACAATAATATGCACATGGATTACACAGGTTTGCGTTTCCAACAAGTTACAATAGCAAAGTGTATTCCTGGATTTAGCAGTAAGCCTTATCATATATCCCTTCACAATGTAGTTCTGTCAGTGTCCACGCTCGACATTTACACAGTATTGTCCTTGATGTGTGTTCGTGGATGAGGCTTGTTAGTGCAGACAATCCTTAGACAACAAGTGAAGCTTGGGGCAAGGTCTCATTATCTAGTCTAAACATTCAGCCCTCGGACAGTCTAACCATTAACAAGATTCAAAAGTCGGGAAGGCTTGGTTACAAGTTGGAAAAACAGTCCCCCATTTTAGAACAGAGAATCACATATGAACAGAAATCAAAATGGCGGATGATCCTAAAATGGCAGCGAAGTCGATCTAGAATCAGAACTTTGCAACGCGGTTTTCTTCGTAGAGCGACTGGGCTTAGGCCAATATATATAAGAAGGAGGCGCAATATGATTTCTCATTTAACAAACCCTCCTTTTGGCCTAAGCCAAGCGCTAAACTACTATTAGTCACTTTATGAGTAACTCCACCTCTCAATGTCCATACAACCTGAATCACAGTCATCGGAGATATTGATCACCATAAGGTCTGTGACCGAAATTTCCTTCAAGACAAATTCATTGGTCATTCTTTCTGGTGCGTGTACCTTTTGTCCTAATGTTCCCATAGTCTGTGCACAACATCCTCCTAACACTGAACATATGACAGGAAGACATTGTATACAGAAACAGCAGAACAACAGAATACCCAGAATAATAAATAAGACTGAGAGTAGCTTCCATCCCCAAGATCGTAAGAAGTCCCAGAACCAAGCACTAAGATCCCAATTTCCCTCGGGAATGTGCACTTCTGAATTTAGGATGTGCAGATTTTGAATATCCTTAAAGATGGTTGGGGAGGAATCCGGTCTGAAAACGTAACAAACGGACCCCACTAATTTACATACTCCACCACGCTCAGCCAGGATGACGTCTAATGCCATCCGGTTCTGTAGTGCCTCTAACCTTATCGCTTTCTGTTCGAGAGTCATGTTGTACAGTATGTCAGTGGTCCAGTTGATAGTTCTCTCCAGTACTCTCGCTAGTCTTCTCATATCCTCAGAATTCAGTATTTGACCCCAAAAAGGTACGAAGGATTTTGCTACATCACCCAGAACTTATGATGAAGTATCGCCATTCTCATCCCGCTTTGGACGAGCCTTAGAGATTTCTATGGTACTTGCTATGAATACCCCTGGTAAAAGAATTCCTAAGTAACAGGTTCCCCGCCAATGCCTAGGTAGCCATGGGAAAGCTTCATTACCGTAAACAAAGTAGACAGGTTTAGGTCTACATACAAAGGTCTGTCCTCACTGGTCAAGTTCACAGCATTGGTGCAACCCTTGAAATCACCCATTGACGGAGTACCATTCCTCTGTATGCAGAAAGAAACTGAATCGGGGCTATGGTTAACAGTGTATGAAGGTGGCATGGCATCCCTATTGCCTATAGGAACCATCTTGAAAGGGATCAGAGATTGAAAAGGTCAAGCCAATCTGTCAGAAGGCCTAATGGAAGCGACATTAAGCTTGCTCCTATTCGCAAAAAGTGAGCATCCCAGGGGCGTTCGAACTCGTTTTTCAAATTCATTCAATTCGTTCCATCAAAGTTCCCCGAGATGCTATCATTCCATCGGCCAAAGAACAGTGCCCTTAAAGAAGCATAACATGCGGTAGTCAGAGGCAAAGGATGAATATACCAGCCCAACTCCTTGTCTCCATGTCGTCATAAATGAGAGCAGACCCAGCAATTAGACCTGTTCAAAATGGCATGTGTTGCATTCATTATAAGCAGTAGTGTGTTATTGTGGTAAATCTGTCTGTGTTGAGAGTCTCTAGGAGATAGAGTGTGCAGATGCACGAAAGGTGTAGATACAGTAGGTACATTTTTGGGCAAAAGAGTTTCCAGAGGACGTACTTCTTCCATATAGCAAAATCCCAAAGCAATTACTATTGTGAAACCGGTTAACATAATTATAAGAAAATGATACGTTTTAAGAGACCATGTATTCGGTCGTCCATTGTCTATACTGGCCACACTGTCACTTGTTTGTTCCCTACGGGTGGAGGCAGTAGCAGGCATTGTTTCTTCAAAACGAAAAGCTCCGGAGTTCATTTGCTGGTGATCTCCAGATTGCGCGTTTTCCTAGTCCTTCCTTATCCCTAGCCAACAATGTTCCTTTGTATGCAAAAGACAGGGCCAAAAGACAAGCCCTTTGATGGTTTTCCTGGTGGAACAGCCAAACCGTGCAGTAAGTCTAGCTCTGTGGATGCAGATTGTATCTTGTAACTCCTGGTATGGTGTGATCTGCGAACAACGTGTTGTTGCTTCCTGATGGAAGTGGTGAATTTGCAACAGAACCTAACAGTGGTGAAAAAGAATCTGTAGGAGAGTGTGGAGATGAAGTAGCTGTTTCCCCAGGCCCCACGGGCTCAGGGAGTGTCTCTGAAGCACTCTCAGTACTGCTCAATGCTGAATGATCGCTGGGAGCAGAGCAGGTAAGATTTTCTTTATCTTCAGTATCATGTGGCAAAGGGAAGGGAATCCGCTTGATATGTGACACATGTATCCAGTGCCTCTTTCCTTCCACCCGAACTGCAGTCTGTGTGGCATGGAGGACCTGGTGTGGGCCTCTCCAGCGGGGTGCAAGACAGGATGCTCGTTCAAACGCTTTCATGAGCACCCACTGCCCAGGTCGGATGCTGTGACCTGGCCCCTCGTACTTTACTGGAAGGGCTTCTCGCACCTGTTGGTAAATCAAATACGATCTCTTGAATGGTACTTCTCATTCATGCAGGGCAATGTGGAAGAGATGATCATGGAACACTGTGTCTCACCTTTGGCCTCTGTCCCTTATGGGGTTCCACAGAGTTTGGATCAATCCCTTAAAATGTTTAATGTGGATGTCAGGCAACAGCGTTATATCATCTGCACCACCTTCACTACCAACACTATTTTGAAGACACAATAGATTGTTCTCATTCCCTTGGGAGACCTGAAATGTCATTCAGACCTGTGAATACCTGACTGAGGTTTCTATATAGACAGAAGCAGACTGTGATAAAGTTAAACCTATATAAGTCACAAATAATGATTGTAGTTTCTGATAATTGAAAAAGGCTGGGGCATGAAATGTGTGAGCTTCCATTGATTAGTGGTGGGAGGACGCTACATGAAACTCAAGAAGTATGGAGTTTCTGTGTCCTTTCTGCCCTTTGCCTAAGTAAGTAAAGACAAGGTATATAAATGATCAAGCTTGAGTATTTTTGTAACAGGACAGTCAGGGAGCTCTTTCGCTACGAGTCAGCTGGATTTGAACTTCTGATCAATCTTTTCACTCTCCGTGATTTGGACTATGGAACTGCACAGAACGCAAAACACAATTGTTGGCTATCGTGGAAAGTACAACTCGTGCAAAGTATGGCTACATACATTCTCCAACTTGTTTCAAACTTTGAGACTATTAACACCATCATGCGCAATATACACTGGCTACCAATTCTATTTTTCTATGAGTGATACACTTTTCCCACTCTTTCCCCAAAATGATTCCATGGACAAAGCCCAATCTAGCAGCAATCTTTCGTAGTGTGCCAGATGGAAATTCACACAGCCTATAGTCCTCAGAGTGTTTAAAACCTACTTTGCAGAGGGAGTTCATTTGACAATAACAGGTTGTGACTTCTTGAATTTGCGATTCCAGTGTTTTGAACTGTTTTTAACCATACCTGCTCCTTTTGGATTTCATAAAAACGTCTGATTTAATCTGATTTCTGCCCCCAGAAATAATTTTCCCTTTCAGAGTTTATCTGAAATTGTACACTACATGGCAGCGTACCTTGCTACACATGGATTTCCATATTAAATTGACAATTAAAAGCATGTTCAGTGATGCCACATAGTGGAAATTTAAGGCATTCCTGTACCTCAATATGAGCCACAATTAAAAAGACCATATGATATATTCCCTTTAATACTTATTTATTGTGTTAACCATCTATTTTAAAAAGTAGCATTACTGAAAAACCTTTGTTAGCCACTTGTCAGAGAAGATCCAGACTACTTGAATACATGTTGTTTGTTGTACAACAATTCTCTATCAAATACTAGTCCATTAAAATCATATTTGGGAAACAAACATTTTGAGAACTATTTGATTGTACAGTTCAAAATACATTTGTGATTTGGCATCCTTTATTCCCATTAAAGAATCCTTATTTTTTATGGTTACAGACCCTATTTAATCATACAATTAGTACATATGTAAATACATATATTTAAAACGTTCAACCTTATCATTTTTAGAGGTCCTTGAATGTGATTGTTAAATGCTCTGATTGTCTGTCGTTGGTATTTCACTGGGTCTTTATGTTGTGGGGAGTGTTTAGTCTGTAACAATATGAATCAACCAAAATACTGGTTTCATGTGTGATGTGTTCAACCAATGCAAGGACTAGCAGTTCTCCATTGTTTATTTACAGATGGTCGTGTTTAATTAGCAGTCAGCTAATGTATATTGACAGAGACCGACAGAGACAACTTCAATTAATTGGCCATAGCCTGCTATGATGATTCTTACCTCTGGTCTTGTTGGATCAAGACAATGCCTCAATTTGGCT
Source organism: Ambystoma mexicanum (assembly GCF_040938575.1). Taxonomy (NCBI): domain Eukaryota; kingdom Metazoa; phylum Chordata; class Amphibia; order Caudata; family Ambystomatidae; genus Ambystoma; species Ambystoma mexicanum. The sequence goes on from NC_090922.1 coordinate 373,798,283, forward strand.
CTGTCAGTCTAGAATTATTGTGCCGACTATTCAGTTTACCAGCATGTTTATGGACCAGCAGAGTGCAAGTTTGCCGGTGTGGTTGCCTGATTTACCTCCAGCCAAGAGACCACCTAACGTATAATGAGCCCCAGGCCTTGTTTGGCATTGTAGAGGTGGACTGTGGAGGCCTTTCCTGCCACAGCGATTTCAAGACTTGTAATGATTTCAAATTCTAATAAGTCATTTAGCATGAATTTCCAAATGTTTGTTACCTGGTGGATAGACTCCACTCCATTAACCATACCTATTTGAATTTTCACATGAGACTCTTACTGACAAAAAGAGTTTGTGCTGGGTAATTTATCATGGCTCATTTGTTGTCTGATCTGGACATTCAACCTAATGTGGATCTCCCTAGTTGGAAGGACTGATTGTATTTATATTTGGTGTTGTCTTACATTATTGTACATTATTTTAATTTATTGTGAAATGATATTTTGTAAAGTATTGATTTTGTATTAACTGATATTTGATATTGCAGTTGCACTTTGCACCTTAGTCTCAAAGTTGAAAGAAAGGCATAGTATGGCTACAAATCCTGATACTTTTTTGTAATCATGTTAATGTTAATTTTAATGTTAAAGGCATTTGTACCATGCACCGTCACAACCAGAGTGGTCCCCAGGTGACCAAACTAATGCCTCACATCTACTTCTCTGTGCCAAAACAGTTTTTAAACATTGCCGCTCCAAAAGAGGACCTGCCACCTATATTGAAAAACCAAACACCAAAATGAAAGGAGCAATCAATTCCCAAATAGGTTGGATGAAATACCCAGAGTCAATGTAATCACTTCTCCTTTCCAATGTCATCTAAAACAAAATCAGTGTTCAAGTCCACTACAGATATTTCTAGTATTATTATGAACAACACCATTGTCTGCCATCATATTGCACTTATGGTATTTGTAATAACACTATTCAAGAGCACTATTGTTCCTAGTCCACACTGCAACAAGCTAATGGATCTTTTCATTCATTAGCATCCTTGGCAGGTGCATCGGTCAATCAAGTTACTCCAATCCCAGGCTTATTCTAACAACCAAAGCCTGGGTGCAGAGAAATCCACATGCCATGTGTGCCTGCTGGCCTACTTACCTCCCAATCCCCGCAACTTCTTAATTTACATGTCGCTCTGCCTTCCCTCCCAACCAGCCTTCACTTACCTGAAACTCTCTTGGTTGTGGCACTGCCATGCTGGGCCTCACCTCAACTTCTGTACATGGCTACAATTGAATTGAAAGAGGGGCTTTGTTTGGAGCTCTACCTTCCATTTGCATGGCGGTCATGTTCGGTGAAACTGTTTGTAACAATGAGTTATACACTCATCGTGATCCATTGTTCCTAACAAATACATTGCTCTTCACAGATAAAAGATGCTCCCAAATGTGGTCATGACAGTGATGCCACTGTTTTACAATTTATTGAAAAATACATTGCATGTGACATCGCTTCAGACACCACACATAGTGACCTACAGACACAAATCCTACACTTTCAAAAATATAGTTGTCACAAATACTGCTGCCATTGATATAAAATCAAAGGTAAATACTATGCCACATTTTGGCTTCCTTTGACCAGTTTGCACAAAAGGACAAGTAAATAGCTTGGTGTCTTCTTTTAGACAGAGTGTAAAAGGGAAATACCCTAAAAACACATATAACATTAAAAGAGACAAGGCATCCAAGTACATTAATGATTAAAATGCGATAATTGATAATTTCCCTTTCTGCATACACCTCTGAAACTCCAAACCAAACACAACCAAAATCGACAGCACAGCAAACCGCACAAACTTCACTACATTGCAACAACAAAACAAAAACATGCATAGTCTTGCACAACATTACACGACGACTACCGGCCGCAAACACCCCAGGCCCAGCCAACGGACCCACTGGGCTGAGGCCGCCAACAGCACATCACTGCTCTCTTGCACTTTTCCTGCCTCCTCCCACTAACTCAACCTCCCCTCCTCTTTCAGAGCCGCCAGAGCACCCTGGGACCACTCCGGTGGTGATAGTGTGTGGTACAAATGTCCTTTAACATTAACATAAACATAACTTGTGGAATGCAAATATAGACATACAATACATTGCAGACAGTTCCACTGCAGTTGCAAGATATGTCACAGCCTTGCTTACCAAAGCTGAGAAGACAGAGGTAAAAGGCCTTTGGGATGACATATGATCTGACAAAACCCTGTCACAAATAAAATGTCAGCTTTAGGTATAAAAATAATCCCCCATAGAGAATGCAGATACTATGAAGTTTAACAGGTGCACCCTTAAATGTGAAATCTGGAAAAAATTGTCTGGCTAAACCTTGGTCCAACTTCATCATGAAAAACAGTACTAAAATTCTACCAAGAGATAGAAACAGTAGCCACATGTGATCCCAACAGTCATGCCATTTCAAAAAATCTATTTAATTTACACTAACTACCCAAACAGAAGTACTGCTTTGGAAAACATGCACCTGTACAACATAGCCCAAAACTATTCCTACAAAAACAATGTCATGCCAGATGAGACAACTGGCAAATATTCAGTCTCAACTTGTGAAGGAAGCCTTTTAAAACTTACCAGAACCAGCCTTATTAATCATATAAAGTTATCATTTAAATCTTTCCAACATAGAACACTTTATTACATGGCCCTAATACAACTTTTCAAACCTTGGAGAAAAGCAAAAAAATGATTAGGTGACCATGACTCATTTGAAGCTGCATTCAATGCAAATGTAAGAAGTATAACACATCTCAATTTTAAAGAATACACATACATGTTGTACAGTTAACACCAACAAGCAGTAGAAATTGAACTTCTACTAGATAAAGACTAGATAAGGACACCCCTGAAGGCAGTAAACCTTGTCTTACCGAAAACCAAGCACCACTAGGATAACCACTCATTCTGAATGAAGCAGAAATAGCCGTGACTGAGGTAGAAAATACCATGTATCAATCTATACACTCTGAAGACTTGTCAGTGCTCAAATCACAGCTAAATGATGAACAACTAACCATTTATCTAGAGGTCACTGAAGAAATTGATCATGGTTTTAAACATGAAACTAAAATTTGTAGCTTTAAAAATTATAAACCTCTTCTCCAGTATGTAAGTGGTAAAGCTAGTTCTTCAAAATGTTTTTAATTTAAATAATTAGCAAATTTCTACAAGACTTAACAAGAATAACTAGAATAACAATACCTAACAACAATATACAGTATTCTGAAACAAATGAAAGTGCTCCTTACTGATGATGTAAGCATGGTTTCCAACCTAATGCTGTCTTAATTCATCTCAGTCCTAAAAACTGACTACGAAGATTTCTTTGGAGGAAAACACGTTATTTGTTTTTTAGACCTCCTACAGTTAACACCAGTAAAAGTTCAACCTATTTTCAAAAAATTAGGACACAAACAATGCCAAAATACACTCAGCAGCATTGGAAATCTCTGCAACATTTTCGCTACAGAGAACTAACTCAAAACATGTATCAGTCTAAAGATCTAACCTATGCTAACATTTTTAAAATGATTAGAACCGGTCTGCTTACTAAGGATGGAAAATCCATCTTAAAAACTAGACTAATCTATAAGCTATATGGACAAACAACATCTGCCCCCAATGTCATGGAACAATTAACTCAACTAAATATAAAATCCATGTGCTAAATGCCAACCCTTGCAAGCTGTAGTCAATTCAACAATACAATGTTAAAAAGAAAATTCAGCCGTAGTGCATATCAGTTCAACAGACAAACTAGAAGTGCATGACATGACACTCCCTATGTCAACAAGCAACAGCACAACTAAATAGCTTAGACAAATGTTTAACACAGCAGGATTACAAAATCTATTAACTATGTGTCTAAGAGTAATTCTAAAATGTAACCTTGACGTAGAACATGGTTTAGGCAATAGGGCAATTGCTACAGTTGTTGGATTCCCAACATATCCACATAACAACACAATTCAGTTTTTCAACATCCACTTTGACAAACTTACAGAAGTTAAAACAGGCTGCACAATAGCAGGTTTCCTTATTTTCAAAGACATGTATGTATGTATGCAGAGAACAATTCTCTCATTTTCTTTCATATGCTGTCACTATTCAGTATTCACAAATCACAAGGTCTAAGATTAGATCACGCATTGATTGACATTGTCAGCACAGTCTTTACAGAAGGTATGAGTTACGTAGCACTTTCCCGTCTCCGTACACTCAGTGGTCTATTCCTAGTTACCTTTGATGCAAGCAATGTTGACATTCCTTGCATCCTAGAATACAACAGTCTACATGCACTGTACACCCCCATCTAGATATGTACCCTGTACCTCAAAAACCAAAACCTTTAAAAAAGAAATCAAATAAAAACAGAAACTATGCCAGATCTCCCGGCAATCACTAAAAAAACAAAGAACAACTGGTGCTCCATCAAATAATAAAACCACAAATCTCGCTAGTCCAAAAACAACTGCACGTCCATCAAAAGACAAAGAGAGATATGTATCTTCTAAAAAAAAACTGTAGGCTCTTCAAAGGATACAGAGGCACAACTCTCTGTTCCATTTAAATTCAGCAACACAACTGGAGTAAACTGCTATGCAAATGTAGCAATCAATCTTCTCTTCCAATTGCCACCAATTGTTCACAGCATTTACTTAAACAGCTCAGACCATTTGTGTTTGCAAATGATTTTCCTTCATAGAAATGCCACAAATAATCCTGGCAGCACCTACAGTGTCTCAGGTATACGTCAAAAATTGCACTGCTGTATAGGCATGGCAAAATTCACCATAAACACACAGGAAGATCCATACGAATTCCTAATGTACTTATTACAGGCACTAGAAACCAACAACATCCCTATAAATGAAATCTTCCAGATTTCATACACATGGAAACATGCATGCACTCTCTTCAACCATGTTTCACAAGAGCACATCCATAATGAACAATTTGTCTTTGTATCCATACCAAATTATGAACTATTCCATTTCACCAGCTTCTGCAAAATGCAAATCATGGCATATTGTGCCCTTTTTTCAATTCAGACAATAATTCCAGCATACAAAAGGCTTGCATAGTGAATATGTCATACTAATGCTTTTAAGGTAGAATGCAGATGATACCAAAAATAACTGTAAGCTTACTAGCTTTACACACAGCCAAGTATCTCTTGTTAAGAAAACCTACACAATAGTGGGCATAATCTACCACATTGGTGCCACAATCATTTCAGGCCACTATACTGCCTATTTTAAAAAAAAATAGTAATGCTTGATTTGAATGTAACACCACTTATGTTACTCCAAAAAACAGGTTGCCAGCAAATCTAACAAATGCCTGCCTAATATTCTTGCAACCCAAATGTACTCACTAAAGTATAGTGCAATACACAGTTAGAATACTTCAAACATACCCTTCAAATACACTTCAAATATGCCGTCACAGTTATTCTTGTACTATACATCCCTACTACTAGAATACTACTTGTAAAAACCAATAGAATTATAACATGCCAACTACTTTGTACATACCCTTTATTACTACACACTTCAAACATGCTTACAACATACATCCATAATACTACAATTGTTCTTTTAAAATCCAGTACATTTAGAAAACGCCAATGCTAACAACTTTAACCATACCCTTCATTACCATACACTTCAATTGTCCTATCACACTTACAGTCACATAATATATCCATGCTACCACAAACATGTATTCTGTAATATGTATACTCTTTAAAACCATCTAAATGCCAAAAACTGTATGTACATACTAGTGTTTTTTTTTAATCCACCATGGATTATTTTTTCCAAGGACACAATGATTACTGCCTGTTAATACAACAACACTGTACCACACACATATGTTGTACCAAACATAGTACATATCTATATGTATAATTCTATGCAATTAAAGGTTTTAAAGTTCAACAAATTATACAGAAAAAAAACAGAGATTCCAGCCTTACTACCATAGGCAACTAAGTAGCCATACCCAGTATTATACTTTCTTTTCTTCACAAAATAACAACTACAGATTCCATAAGCAGTATCCTCAATTGTTCCACGATTATGTACACCATATACACTTCAGTTATATCATTCCACCATTTACAAATACTGTATAATCCCCTACAGTACCTATAATTACTATACACATATTACTATGGCTGTAGCCAGTGGCAAATTCTTGGGGGCATGGCTGTACAACCACATTAATAGAATTAAGCCATATCACAAATACGTACAATACACCTTCAAATTACATGACTCACCCATAACACCCCCAGTCCCAATTGAGTCTGCGAACATACATTTGTGTTCGTGGACAGTAAAATTGACAGCAGACTCGGCGGCACCTACACAGCTTTTTTTCATCCATAAACACATATGAACTTTTTCTACTCCCCCACTTTTCCAGGCAATCCTTCTGCCACCTAATAACCCCAAATATATTTTCCAGATTTTTTTGCTTACTGCGCTGTCCGTGAACAATGGTTGTGGTGCCCGGATCCAATATGGTGACCATTTTAAAGATGAATATAGACCTCAAGTTTTTCAAAATGAAATCAGCGTGCGTGTTTGATGTCGGTGAACACCAAGGCCCAGAGGAGTCAGCGGACTCCGAATCAGGAAATTGGTAAGCAGACCGGACACAGATATTACACATTTTTTGTAACTGTCTTTTTGGCAATTTTTTAAAAACTACTGGACAGAGTTACACCAAATTTGCAAAAGCGCGCTTTTGGGAGCAAGATTCCTCTCCTGCAACTTTGGTTAAAGTCCATCCAGCGGTTTGGGCTGTATGTGTGAGCAAAGTTTTCTCTCCATTATGTCTATGAGGCTTTCAAAAGTTGTGGGACCCCCATATCACTTTGTCCCCTCTGGACGAAACCCTACCAAACTTCGTAACATCATTCAAAGGTGCCATATACTCGTTGGTTAAAGTTTGGAGAGGATCCGTCAAAGTTTTAAACTGCCCAAAAACTGCTCTTCCTATGAGTTGAGCAACTTAACGATAACTAAACTGCTGCTACCACAGGCCATTCAAGATATAAATAAATATACTGTCTCATCTCAATATCAGCCAGAAAAGTCTGTGAACCTTGAGTACTCCAGGAGAGGAGCAGCACATGTTTTCTGGAAACAATATGGCCTGGAAGCCACTGTGCCTTTTGAACACATTAGGAAGCTAAGCACTAGCCCTCTAAGACCTCAGTTGTATGTAATAAAATGTTCAGTATGAGAGAGATGAAACTGAACATCATCTCTTTAACACTGTTAGTTATAATTTACTTAACTTACATACTTTGAAGTATGTCAGTTGGAACTAAAGAGAGCCCCAAAAATAATTATGTTATGCTAGCCTCCGTATTAGGTTCTTTCATTATGATATTACCCACTTACCCATCATCAGCCCCTTCCCTCCTATGTTGTCTTATGCCAGCTCCTGAAAAAATAATTATCTTTAAAACCATTACCCTTGGTCTATGTATGCTCCCTGTTAATGTCCTTATCAAAGATGGAGAAATAAGATTGTTTGCTTGTATTTCTCGTGCCTAGGACCCTTCCCGAACTGTAGTTAGGGAAGGGAGCCTACAAGGGTCACTTAATTGGATTTTGACCCAAATCATCTGCCAATGTTTTGCTTTGAAGATTATACATAGCTTGCATTACTAACAGCAAAGGGAGACCTTCCACACGATAATGCAAATAGGGTCACCTGGAAAGCATCTCAAGGCATTGTGCTGCTCACATTATTCATGTGTTTTTCTACAAAGACTGCAGTGACTACTCAGAGTAGCCAACACTTTATACAGTTTTAATGGGAGTATTTGTAGTTCCACATGTTTATCTGATTCACATTATAACTCCACCCACAATGTGCAACGAACGAGGGTAGGTACAGTTAATTCACTGGATGAGATAAAAAAATACATTACAACACACAAAATGTGACACTGTTTAGACATGCTGCTCACTCCCAACCTCTCTTACTTCACCTTCTTGTAACACTTATGCTACCGGTCAGAGAGCACTGTCTGTCATAGAACAGTAAGTATTTCAGTACACACAAGAGATTCTTTAAGGTCAAGATTAAGCACACCCCATGTCAATGTAGACTTTATTCTGAGGATGAGTTTCAACCTGAAGGAGCTTTTGACAAATCCATGTTAGTCCCTTCAACATCAGCTAGTGCCTCACTATAGTAACAGGTTTAACCTGGTGCTTATTGTAAAAGCAAGGAAATATTGAGGCTGAGTATCACAAAAGGAAATACACCAAACGTGAGCTATAAAGATTCCCAGATCTTTTAATCTACTGTACAGTTACAAAGAAACAGAAATACAGATAGCTATCTGGCTCTCAATACATCACAATGAGTACCAGCCCGTCAGAGTGAGGAGAGAGAGTGCTGGACATCTAGTCATTCAGCTTTTTTATACGTTTCAGTAATATTGTCCAGCCCCTCTACAGGTTAATAATCTGCGGTCTAGAGTTTGTGCCGAGTTCACATATAGCTCATACAATAATATGCACATGGATTACACAGGTTTGCGTTTCCAACAAGTTACAATAGCAAAGTGTATTTCTGGATTTAGCAGTAAGCCTTATCATATATCCCTTCACAATGTAGTTCTGTCAGTGTCCACGCTCGACATTTACACAGTATTGTCCTTGATGTGTGTTCGTGGATGAGGCTTGTTAGTGCAGACAATCCTTAGACAACAAGTGAAGCTTGGGGCAAGGTCTCATTATCTAGTCTAAACATTCAGCCCTCGGACAGTCTAACCATTAACAAGATTCAAAAGTCGGGAAGGCTTGGTTACAAGTTGGAAAAACAGTCCCCCATTTTAGAACAGAGAATCACATATGAACAGAAATCAAAATGGCGGATGATCCTAAAATGGCAGCGAAGTCGATCTAGAATCAGAACTTTGCAACGCGGTTTTCTTCGTAGAGCGACTGGGCTTAGGCCAATATATATAAGAAGGAGGCGCAATATGATTTCTCATTTAACAAACCCTCCTTTTGGCCTAAGCCAAGCGCTAAACTACTATTAGTCACTTTATGAGTAACTCCACCTCTCAATGTCCATACAACCTGAATCACAGTCATCGGAGATATTGATCACCATAAGGTCTGTGACCGAAATTTCCTTCAAGACAAATTCATTGGTCATTCTTTCTGGTGCGTGTACCTTTTGTCCTAATGTTCCCATAGTCTGTGCACAACATCCTCCTAACACTGAACATATGACAGGAAGACATTGTATACAGAAACAGCAGAACAACAGAATACCCAGAATAATCAATAAGACTGAGAGTAGCTTCCATCCCCAAGATCGTAAGAAGTCCCAGAACCAAGCACTAAGATCCCAATTTCCCTCGGGAATGTGCACTTCTGAATTTAGGATGTGCAGATTTTGAATATCCTTAAAGATGGTTGGGGAGGAATCCGGTCTGAAAACGTAACAAACGGACCCCACTAATTTACATACTCCACCACGCTCAGCCAGGATGACGTCTAATGCCATCCGGTTCTGTAGTGCCTCTAACCTTATCGCTTTCTGTTCGAGAGTCATGTTGTACAGTATGTCAGTGGTCCAGTTGATAGTTCTCTCCAGTACTCTCGCTAGTCTTCTCATATCCTCAGAATTCAGTATTTGACCCCAAAAAGGTACGAAGGATTTTGCTACATCACCCAGAACTTATGATGAAGTATCGCCATTCTCATCCCGCTTTGGACGAGCCTTAGAGATTTCTATGGTACTTGCTATGAATACCCCTGGTAAAAGAATTCCTAAGTAACAGGTTCCCCGCCAATGCCTAGGTAGCCATGGGAAAGCTTCATTACCGTAAACAAAGTAGACAGGTTTAGGTCTACATACAAAGGTCTGTCCTCACTGGTCAAGTTCACAGCATTGGTGCAACCCTTGAAATCACCCATTGACGGAGTACCATTCCTCTGTATGCAGAAAGAAACTGAATCGGGGCTATGGTTAACAGTGTATGAAGGTGGCATGGCATCCCTATTGCCTATAGGAACCATCTTGAAAGGGATCAGAGATTGAAAAGGTCAAGCCAATCTGTCAGAAGGCCTAATGGAAGCGACATTAAGCTTGCTCCTATTCGCAAAAAGTGAGCATCCCAGGGGCGTTCGAACTCGTTTTTCAAATTCATTCAATTCGTTCCATCAAAGTTCCCCGAGATGCTATCATTCCATCGGCCAAAGAACAGTGCCCTTAAAGAAGCATAACATGCGGTAGTCAGAGGCAAAGGATGAATATACCAGCCCAACTCCTTGTCTCCATGTCGTCATAAATGAGAGCAGACCCAGCAATTAGACCTGTTCAAAATGGCATGTGTTGCATTCATTATAAGCAGTAGTGTGTTATTGTGGTAAATCTGTCTGTGTTGAGAGTCTCTAGGAGATAGAGTGTGCAGATGCACGAAAGGTGTAGATACAGTAGGTACATTTTTGGGCAAAAGAGTTTCCAGAGGACGTACTTCTTCCATATAGCAAAATCCCAAAGCAATTACTATTGTGAAACCGGTTAACATAATTATAAGAAAATGATACGTTTTAAGAGACCATGTATTCGGTCGTCCATTGTCTATACTGGCCACACTGTCACTTGTTTGTTCCCTACGGGTGGAGGCAGTAGCAGGCATTGTTTCTTCAAAACGAAAAGCTCCGGAGTTCATTTGCTGGTGATCTCCAGATTGCGCGTTTTCCTAGTCCTTCCTTATCCCTAGCCAACAATGTTCCTTTGTATGCAAAAGACAGGGCCAAAAGACAAGCCCTTTGATGGTTTTCCTGGTGGAACAGCCAAACCGTGCAGTAAGTCTAGCTCTGTGGATGCAGATTGTATCTTGTAACTCCTGGTATGGTGTGATCTGCGAACAACGTGTTGTTGCTTCCTGATGGAAGTGGTGAATTTGCAACAGAACCTAACAGTGGTGAAAAAGAATCTGTAGGAGAGTGTGGAGATGAAGTAGCTGTTTCCCCAGGCCCCACGGGCTCAGGGAGTGTCTCTGAAGCACTCTCAGTACTGCTCAATGCTGAATGATCGCTGGGAGCAGAGCAGGTAAGATTTTCTTTATCTTCAGTATCATGTGGCAAAGGGAAGGGAATCCGCTTGATATGTGACACATGTATCCAGTGCCTCTTTCCTTCCACCCGAACTGCAGTCTGTGTGGCATGGAGGACCTGGTGTGGGCCTCTCCAGCGGGGTGCAAGACAGGATGCTCGTTCAAACGCTTTCATGAGCACCCACTGCCCAGGTCGGATGCTGTGACCTGGCCCCTCGTACTTTACTGGAAGGGCTTCTCGCACCTGTTGGTAAATCAAATACGATCTCTTGAATGGTACTTCTCATTCATGCAGGGCAATGTGGAAGAGATGATCATGGAACACTGTGTCTCACCTTTGGCCTCTGTCCCTTATGGGGTTCCACAGAGTTTGGATCAATCCCTTAAAATGTTTAATGTGGATGTCAGGCAACAGCGTTATATCATCTGCACCACCTTCACTACCAACACTATTTTGAAGACACAATAGATTGTTCTCATTCCCTTGGGAGACCTGAAATGTCATTCAGACCTGTGAATACCTGACTGAGGTTTCTATATAGACAGAAGCAGACTGTGATAAAGTTAAACCTATATAAGTCACAAATAATGATTGTAGTTTCTGATAATTGAAAAAGGCTGGGGCATGAAATGTGTGAGCTTCCATTGATTAGTGGTGGGAGGACGCTACATGAAACTCAAGAAGTATGGAGTTTCTGTGTCCTTTCTGCCCTTTGCCTAAGTAAGTAAAGACAAGGTATATAAATGATCAAGCTTGAGTATTTTTGTAACAGGACAGTCAGGGAGCTCTTTCGCTACGAGTCAGCTGGATTTGAACTTCTGATCAATCTTTTCACTCTCCGTGATTTGGACTATGGAACTGCACAGAACGCAAAACACAATTGTTGGCTATCGTGGAAAGTACAACTCGTGCAAAGTATGGCTACATACATTCTCCAACTTGTTTCAAACTTTGAGACTATTAACACCATCATGCGCAATATACACTGGCTACCAATTCTATTTTTCTATGAGTGATACACTTTTCCCACTCTTTCCCCAAAATGATTCCATGGACAAAGCCCAATCTAGCAGCAATCTTTCGCAGTGTGCCAGATGGAAATTCACACAGCCTATAGTCCTCAGAGTGTTTAAAACCTACTTTGCAGAGGGAGTTCATTTGACAATAACAGGTTGTGACTTCTTGAATTTGCGATTCCAGTGTTTTGAACTGTTTTTAACCATACCTGCTCCTTTTGGATTTCATAAAAACGTCTGATTTAATCTGATTTCTGCCCCCAGAAATAATTTTCCCTTTCAGAGTTTATCTGAAATTGTACACTACATGGCAGCGTACCTTGCTACACATGGATTTCCATATTAAATTGACAATTAAAAGCATGTTAGGTGATGCCACATAGTGGAAATTTAAGGCATTCCTGTACCTCAATATGAGCCACAATTAAAAAGACCATATGATATATTCCCTTTAATACTTATTTATTGTGTTAACCATCTATTTTAAAAAGTAGCATTACTGAAAAACCTTTGTTAGCCACTTGTCAGAGAAGATCCAGACTACTTGAATACATGTTGTTTGTTGTACAACAATTCTCTATCAAATACTAGTCCATTAAAATCATATTTGGGAAACAAACATTTTGAGAACTATTTGATTGTACAGTTCAAAATACATTTGTGATTTGGCATCCTTTATTCCCATTAAAGAATCCTTATTTTTTATGGTTACAGACCCTATTTAATCATACAATTAGTACATATGTAAATACATATATTTAAAACGTTCAACCTTATCATTTTTAGAGGTCCTTGAATGTGATTGTTAAATGCTCTGATTGTCTGTCGTTGGTATTTCACTGGGTCTTTATGTTGTGGGGAGTGTTTAGTCTGTAACAATATGAATCAACCAAAATACTGGTTTCATGTGTGATGTGTTCAACCAATGCAAGGACTAGCAGTTCTCCATTGTTTATTTACAGATGGTCGTGTTTAATTAGCAGTCAGCTAATGTATATTGACAGAGACCGACAGAGACAACTTCAATTAATTGGCCATAGCCTGCTATGATGATTCTTACCTCTGGTCTTGTTGGATCAAGACAATGCCTCAATTTGGCCCTGTCAGTCTAGAATTATTGTGCCGACTATTCAGTTTACCAGCATGTTTATGGACCAGCAGAGTGCAAGTTTGCCGGTGTGGTTGCCTGATTTACCTCCAGCCAAGAGACCACCTAACGTATAATGAGCCCCAGGCCTTGTTTGGCATTGTAGAGGTGGACTGTGGAGGCCTTTCCTGCCACAGCGATTTCAAGACTTGTAATGATTTCAAATTCTAATAAGTCATTTAGCATGAATTTCCAAATGTTTGTTACCTGGTGGATAGACTCCACTCCATTAACCATACCTATTTGAATTTTCACATGAGACTCTTACTGACAAAAAGAGTTTGTGCTGGGTAATTTATCATGGCTCATTTGTTGTCTGATCTGGACATTCAACCTAATGTGGATCTCCCTAGTTGGAAGGACTGATTGTATTTATATTTGGTGTTGTCTTACATTATTGTACATTATTTTAATTTATTGTGAAATGATATTTTGTAAAGTATTGATTTTGTATTAACTGATATTTGATATTGCAGTTGCACTTTGCACCTTAGTCTCAAAGTTGAAAGAAAGGCATAGTATGGCTACAAATCCTGATACTTTTTTGTAATCATGTTAATGTTAATTTTAATGTTAAAGGCATTTGTACCATGCACCGTCACAACCAGAGTGGTCCCCAGGTGACCAAACTAATGCCTCACATCTACTTCTCTGTGCCAAAACAGTTTTTAAACATTGCCGCTCCAAAAGAGGACCTGCCACCTATATTGAAAAACCAAACACCAAAATGAAAGGAGCAATCAATTCCCAAATAGGTTGGATGAAATACCCAGAGTCAATGTAATCACTTCTCCTTTCCAATGTCATCTAAAACTAAATCAGTGTTCAAGTCCACTACAGATATTTCTAGTATTATTATGAACAACACCATTGCCTGCCATCATATTGCACTTATGGTATTTGTAATAACACTATTCAAGAGCACTATTGTTCCTAGTCCACACTGCAACAAGCTAATGGATCTTTTCATTCATTAGCATCCTTGGCAGGTGCATCGGTCAATCAAGTTACTCCAATCCCAGGCTTATTCTAACAACCAAAGCCTGGGTGCAGAGAAATCCACATGCCATGTGTGCCTGCTGGCCTACTTACCTCCCAATCCCCGCAACTTCTTAATTTACATGTCGCTCTGCCTTCCCTCCCAACCAGCCTTCACTTACCTGAAACTCTCTTGGTTGTGGCACTGCCATGCTGGGCCTCACCTCAACTTCTGTACATGGCTACAATTGAATTGAAAGAGGGGCTTTGTTTGGAGCTCTACCTTCCATTTGCATGGCGGTCATGTTCGGTGAAACTGTTTGTAACAATGAGTTATACACTCATCGTGATCCATTGTTCCTAACAAATACATTGCTCTTAGAACCCACATATTGTATCTATGTTGGTCTATTGGGTTGCATAATCTACAAACACAAGGACATATTTATTGCTGAATCTGGAAGTTTCAAGAGGTCCAATTATGTCCATGCCATTTCTGGAAAAATTGATTTCTATAATCAGCAAGGGATTCAGAGGGGCAGATGATGGGATGTGCGTGCTGGTCTTTTGACACATTTTGCCTGTTGGAAGAAAGATTTTACATTGACATTAATACCTGGCCAGTAAATCTTTCCACTAATATGCGCCTGAGTCTTATAGTGTCCTAAATGCCGCCCGGAAAGGTGTGAATTTGCGATTTCCAGTACAACCTTTTGATGACTTTTGGGTATTACCAATTGTGTTTTTACCATGCCCTGGGGGGAGGTTTCTTTTCTGTAAAGCAATCCTTGGAAAAATGCTTCACTGAGAACTGGATCATTTCGCTGGGCAAAGGCCGCGTCTGGATAAATTGTGGGTTCCTCTCCCTTCCTTTCTTTGATGTCAGTTAATTCATTGGCTCCCCAAAGTCTAAATTACCTCTTTCTGTTTTATCTGGTTCACTTTCTTTAAACTGAGGAAATAGACCTCTTCCCAAAATCCCCTGGGCAATCTGATCTCCCAGACGTACCTGGAAATGGATCTCACCACGGTTTTGCAAGAGAAAATTCACATCTCCCCTAAAGTCAGGATCAATAACGCCTGCTAAAACACCTATCCCGAATTTCCACGCTAGGCCAGATTTTGGGGCCAATCGAATCTAACACTGCAGAAGGGGTATCAAAATCAAGTCTGTAGGAACCATTCCTCCCTTTCCCTAGTGCTAAAGATAGCAAACCCTATTGATTCCTTGGTGGCGATCGAAGGGCTAGAGGCTCTCTGACTATGTTTTTTAAATTTTAAGGTTCCCCAAATAGTTTCAATTGAGTCACATCCCAATCTGGAACGGCTCTCTCCCTACTCCTCCCACTAGGGTACACCATCATCCGACAAGACAGACCAACTGCTAAAGGTGGGGGAGTAGCCCTCATAGATAAGGGGACTCTAGGAGTAAGACAAACCATCTCACATCTTGGAGAGAATGTTGACTCCCTTGAAATCAAGATCGCTATCTCTCCCAATACCACCATTGCTATTCACATAGCTTACCGCCCACCAGGACAAATAGCAGACTTCCATGATAAACTAATCCATCTCCTTGGTGAACATTTGAAAACCACCTCCAAATCCATTATTTAGGGGGACTTCAATCTGGGCTTAAATGATCAGAAAGATAAGCCATCAAAGGCCTTAGCTAAAGATCTACAGGAACTTGGTTTCTACCAAAAAATATTCAATCCCACCCACTGCAAAGGATGCACTATAGATTGGGTAGTAGACCATAACTGCAGTGTGGACATCAGTTCCAATTCTCCGACCCCTTGGACTGACCACCACTTTATACATTTCCTCATCACGACCAGCTCTAGCACACCGAAAACACTCATGCCTGCCCCACCTGCTCTAGCTGGATGTGCACATAACCTAACCAAAGGAAGAATCCATCCTTACCTAGATACTCCAGTGCTCAACCACCAACTATCATCAGACCCTTCTGTGCTGGCTGATATCTACAATGCCACGCTAAAAACAGCTATTGACAATATTGCACCGCTAGAGAACAGAAAAGTGAAAAAAATAAAACACTCCAATTCTTGGTTTTCCTCCGAACTGAAAGAACTACGTGCCCTCAAGAGCAAAGCCTTGAGCAAATGGTAAGGGTCCCCACAGAACCACGCTAACTGCCTACAGAACTCTAGCTACTCAATAGAAAAAAGCTATAGTCCTAGCATCCTACAACGATATGATCACTAGCGCTACCTCAGAATCTAAAGAGCTCTTTGCCAAATTTAAGGAACTGTCCACACCAGTCACCAACTCACAGGAAGTCGTTAAAGACAAAGCCAGTGTACAAACAGCCCTGATTAATAAAATGGAACTCTTACAGGAGATCAATGATCATCACTAGGACCTCTCCAAATACAACATGATGGTGTCTTATACGGCTAGCAATGACACAAAAGAGAAAACACTCTTCTCGTTTAGGGAAGTAACTAAGTCCGAAATATTGGACATCATACGGAAAGTCGGACCATCCAATTGCAAAGGCGATGCTTGCCCAGCCAAGCTGGTCAAAGAATGTGCAGACAACTTAGCCCCATTCCTTAAAACTTTCATTAAGGCCTCATTCAACTATAACACAGTCATTGCATGCCTAAAAGAGGCATGGTTTTGCCCACTTCTGAAAAAACCTTCACTAGATCCTGAGATAGCCAACAACTACAGACCTATCACTACCGTCCCATTCCTGCTGAACATTCTGGACAAAGTTGCTTATACCCAATTCCAGCAGTTTTTGGAAGCAAACAGCATCCTTGGTAAGAGGCAATCAGGCTTCCGCCCGGGCCATAGAACAGAATCTGCCCTACTTGATCTCAAGATAAAACTCAGTGACATTATGGACAAAGTCAAGCCGGCACTTCTCCTCCTGCTAGATCTATCGGCTGTGTTTGATCCCGTTAACCATGATACCCTTTGTAAACAACTCAAAAATGCTGCCCACTTCTCCCCTGAAGCCATAGCTTGGATCTCGTCTTTCCTCAAAGGAAGACTTATGAGAGTCTTCTCGCACACTGCTTGTATAGTACCCACTACCATACACTGTGGAGTCCTGCAGGGCTTATGCACTGCATTCACCCTATATATTCACCTTACCACTCTTCAATCACTTGGACAATCACAGCATAGTGTACACAAACTATGCCAATGACATCCAAGTCTTACTTCCCCTAACAGGCTCCTACGAACAAGACTCAGCTGCCCTAGCTAGCATTTACACAGCCATCCAGAGAATGGTCTTTGTCTCGATGGAGAAAAAAAGAGACATCCTCTTGGTAGTCACCAAAGAGATGCTCAATAAACTCGACCCCCAATACAGGACCTTCAACATTGACAATACGCCTAGCACTGTATCACCTTCAGTCAAAACCGTAGGGGCATTCCTTGACTCCTCCTTGTCCATGACGCGCCAAGTCAGTGCCATTGCCTCCTCAGCAGCACTCACCACTAAAATCGTCAACACAGTCAAACCTTGCTTAACTCTCAATAACCAGGGCTACAGTCGGTGCCAAACTTGACTACTGTAATACCCTTTTCTTGAGCACCTCCTCTAAACTAAAAACCTTAATAGGCTACAAGTCACAGTAAACAACACCTTCAGGGCAGCATTGAGCATCCCTAAAAGGGAACACATCTTTCAAGTGAGAAGAGATGTGCACTGGCTGCCAGTCAAAGAGCTTGGCCATCACACACAAGTGGTTCTCCCGCACTGCTGGTGAGTTCACGCCTATCACATCATCCATACCCATTAGAACACACCGCTCCACCAGATCTATGTCCCCTCCTTCAAAAGAACCAAAGCAGGAGGCTCCAGCTTCCAACACTTAGCACCCAAAAACTGAACTGGAATGAAACATCATATATATTCTTCCATGACGTGATGAAAACAAAACTCTTCAATTAATTATGCTATGTAGACCTACCACCACCCGTCTGCAATGTTTAACAGCTCCTTCCCTTCTATGTAACGTGAAATAATTTATCACTTATAACTGCCTCTGTTAGTTGTCCCGGCTCCGCTGTAACCTTGGACCTGTTTTGTTATCTTGTTCCACTGTAACCAAGGAACCTGTGTTGTCCTCTCTCCTGCTGTCATTACTGTCTGCATTGTCATCTAACTGTACCCATCTCCAAGGTTGGACTGGCCCTTTCGGTCTTTCGGCCCGTAGCCGAATGAAGTTGGGGACCCTGGGGGCCGGTTTTTCAGAGTTTTTCAGAGCAGAGCTGCTCACCTGTGCCTCAGGAGAGGGGTTGGGCACGGCAGCACACTATAGTAGCTCCGGAATCGGATACATAGGAACTGTCAGTCAGCCAGTCACTGCAGCAATAATTCATCAAGCAAGGTAACAACAATGGTGCTGTTATGTTGCTTTAATGATTGCCTGGTCCTGGCCACCGGCGTCGGGCGTGCCGCCGCCACTGCACTGCAGAGGCCGGCGCTGTGCGGTGATTGAATCGGTCCGCGGGCGGCCCAGTTGAGGTGCTGATTGCGCACATAATGCCCCACGGCCCCCCAGGTTCAGGGGCTGTTTTACATGATTTTTGCATTGCTTAATTGTGCAATGTGCAGCACGTTGCGCAATTAAGCAATGCAAAAATCATGTAACAGCTCCTGAACCTGGGGGGTGGGGGCCGTGGGGCAGCAGCCTGCCTCAGGGCTTGGATGAGAGCTTGCTGCTGGGCGCCGGGTGGATTTCACACTACACAGACAGTTGCTTTCAACTTTGCAGGAAGTAACAACACATTGTTGCACTTCTTTGCAAAGTTGAAACACAACTTGTGCCTGGGGCTGGGGGGCCCGGGCTGCCATGGAACAACAGGGCGAGGGTAGGGGCCAATGAAAATTGGCTGCAGGCACTTGTAACCCGCCCCAATAGACTCACACGTGCGTCACCACGTGATGACTACAGTCTCCCTCTCCACGGAATCGGATATTGGGCCTCTAACCCTTGCAGAGAGAGAGCCACACTGAGCCAGCCCAGGGAGGCCCAAGCTGAGCCACACACTACTGCACACCAGGACCGGGAGAGGAGTCCGAGCCAGAGAGAGCAGACGCACCAGCAGCAAGTGGCAGTGTTCTGCTCACAGGAGGACTGTCTCTGTCGGTCGGCAGCAGCACCCTACCAAGTCAGGAGGCCGCCAGTGCCCAGTGCCCACAGGACCAGCCAGGAGGACCAGCCGAGTGGAGGCCGCCGCCACAGCCGGCCCACCAGTGCCAAGCCTGAAGCCAAAGCAGCAGTGCTGCACAAACAGGTAAGGTGGTGGACACGTCACACAGGGGAATCACCGCAGTCGACTCAATCTCTTGAATGAAACCGTGGCCGTGCCCGTCTTTATGTGGTGGTGTATGTCTGCGTGTCAGTGTGCAATGAGCCGCTCTGGGTTGAGAGATGAGAGGGTCTGTGTGTGATGGGCGACGGGCGTGTGAGTGAGTGCTGCTGCTTGTGCCTGTGTGAACTCGTGGCTTAAGCGTGTTTGGGAGCAGACTCAGCCCTTTGACCCTCATCTTGCTAGAAAGACCGCTGTGTTGTGTTGTTGCTTATTAACAGGCAGTATGGTAATATGCACTCTGTAACCGTGTTTGTGCTGTTATAACTTATTTGCAAAATTGGGGAACGGTTCCCAGAGAAATGAGTGCAGTTTGGGGGAGGGGGATCAATAGTTTGTATCTCAGCGACATCAAATGACTGTGGTGAACACGACATATAATGTGCTTGATAACCCATGTAAGGGAGGGTGGCCGCGAGCCTCTTGCCTAAATCGGGAGGGTTGGCATGTATGGGACCACACCAAACCGCTCGAAGATTTCAATGGCACCATTGTCCCTGACATGCTACCTACGAGCCATGTTTTGTTAGCATCTGCCATAGTTTCAGGAAGCCTGAAGCTGGCCACGGTGTTGCTAACACTGAAAGCCCCTTCACTGAATCTCAATGCTTTTGGTAAAAAAATGCTCCAATGGCCACAATTATTTTTGCATCCCGATATAACATTCTCTAATGGATGGCAACCCAGAATAGATGGACTTCTAACATTTGGAGTAGTGCAATGATATATTTCCACCGTGCTTCCACAGACCAGGAGCAGAGAAATAAAATGTGCATAGTAGATTATACTGACACATCATCAAATCTACAAAAGCACTCATTATCTAACCTCACAGCATCACGATTTGAAGCAAGCGGAAGTTAGCAAAAGCAGAGTTGAGCAATCCGCTTTCTTGCCAAATGGTTAGACACACAAGACATGGTTATCTTCCTTGAATGATGAATGCCCCTAAGAAAGCATACATATATATAACATGCTTGATGGTGGATTCCAGCCTCTAAGCGTGTCACCGGGTATCAAACCCAGGATGCTCGATGATGGTTTGCTTCCATGACTAGTGTGTTGCCCCTGAGCTATCAATCCATTATTCTCGGCAACAAGGTAGAGATAGATGTTCCTGCCGCTGGATAAAAGCGTGAAAAATTAAGTTCCCTGGTTCGTTACGAATACATCTAATGTTCTCGTGAAAGATGCACACACCTCGGTAGTGAGGACCAGATTTGACGGAGGCAGCCCCATGACCTACGAACCTCTTCCATGTTGACATATCTTGCAAGATAAGTCGGTGAGGTACTACTTTATCTTTTGACCAATCCACCAAAGATAACATGGGGGGGCTAAATGGAGCTTTGGGATTGTCGGCTCTAAGTGATCTTCACAACCTGAAGAGGCAAAACACCTAATAAGGGTCTTAAAGATGTAATTTCTGTTTTCCAAGACGTACAGCTGGGTGAGGACCCATACTCCTGCTACATAGCAAGCTATAACCGGCCAGTCTGGAATAAAAGGATTGCCACCAAACCTTGCAGAGACCATTAAAATATCAAGGCTAGCCTCTTCATTAGCCCTGCAGCTCATTGGACGTACTCGTCCCACATATTGTCCACAGCGCCGCTTACTCCTAAGTAAACAAAGCTGACAACCCTAATTAAAGAATGGATTCTATATAACATGTAGTAACTTTTTACAACCCCTTTGCCAAGTCATGACTTTCGCTTTTGCCGTGTTAGCAGAAATATGACACTGTCCCATGAAAGCAACGTAACGACTACTACTGGAGTTCTACCCACATGGTCGGACTGGGCCATACAATTGTCTTGGGTACCAATGAAAAAGTGGCCCACGGTTGCAAATGGCTATTCATTCCTTTTGTGACATTGTTTGAATAGTAGCCAATGGGAAGTGTTTTGATGAAGTGTGATGCAATTTGTGCAATTTAAAATGTTAAAGAATATTTATTCAGCATCGGACGACCTGACGCAAATAGATAGGTTGTATAGTGCCTTGAAACCACGGGCTTCCAAAAGCGGAACTTTCAGTGCCCTATTGCATGCACGTAAAATATGATGCTTTTTCTTGGAATAATTGGAAGTATGTATGCGTCCTTTCTGATCCTGCTAACACACTATAACTGACACCCCTGCAGCCGAGAGGCGCCCACACTATTCGGGGCTCCAGATAAACATGAGAACTGTGATTACCCATGGGTGGCGGCGGCTCGCAAGGCGTTATCTGTTCAAACAGTATAAATAGCACACGATTGAGCTTAACGCTGACTAATGCCAGCCACTTGCAAAGCCACAAGTGTTTGTTTGGATTTAGTGTTCTTGTGCTTCCTTCAGCTGAGGGTGATGGGGGACCGAGTTTGAACCCCCATCCAACCATTCTAGGAATCAGGTTTGTCTATCCATCACGCAAACAATCTTTGCTTTTGAAACGAGAGCAAATGGCTTCCATGCCAGCAGCCGCCTCAACTTCAAGGTGAGCAAAGTCTGGGCCATGATTGGGATTAGGTGTCAACCTGGGGAATAGCCGTTGCCAATTGAATTAACAATTGAGATTATGTTTATGTACTGTGGAATGTCTATGTTACTTGCGTATGCGTTGACAAGTATTTAGCCATATACTGGTTGCGGGTCCACTTGCCAAGCACAGTCATAGTGGTATACTGTATTAACTGCCCATTGATGGTAGCAGGTGCAAAATGGTGTGAGTGAGAACCTGGGAATATCATCGCAATGCCTGAGTGTTTGATATGTGCACTAATTGTAGCACTTTATTGCAGCATTTGAACAGCTACTAAGACACATCCTGGCACAACGAAATCGCAGGAGACAACAAGGGACACTCTGGTGACAACTAACCTAAACTAAGTGCTGCCCTACCTCATGTGTGTTTATTATGTTGATGTGCCTTTGTATACTGCTATAGTGATTTTGTATTTGTGTGTAGAGTCAGAAGCAGAGACATGTGTTTCTATGAGTGTAACAGCTAGCTGTAAGCATGCGCAGTGATCAAAACCTCACCCTAACATCCCCAACCTATCCATAACCTCTCCCTAAACCTCATTCCGGTTTCCCTACCCCCCCTCCTATCCAACCATTGTCACCCTACCCTAACCCTCCTTCCCTGATGGGGTTGCGGAGCCCTGTATAAGCATTGACTTGCAGCAGGTCCCAAAACCGCAGTGGGGGTGGTTGGTTCATGCCACTCCTGCGTCTCAGAGCTGTGGACGGACCCAGTCACAGAACTGCATGCAAAGTAATGTTATTTTATTAGTTGTGTTGTAATGTAACAGACACAAGAACCCTCAATATGTAGCATTTTCTGATGGTTTGAGGGCCACTTTTTTTTGCGGCGAGGGGTGGGCCACTTTTTTTTTGGTGTCCGGGCCTATTTCTTGTCCCAGTCCGACCCTGCCCATTTCGCAACTAAGTAAGCATACTATACCAGCGCCACAATGCCCAAGGGCCGGTGTGCACTTTATACATTTAAATACATAAATAAATACATATGTAAGGAATTATGGTGACAACAGTAAAGACAGACACAAGTGATCACAGTTGAAGGATGTTTATTAACTCTAAGTGCAGGGTGGAAAAATGCCTAAACTAAACCTAAGTCTAAGATAGGAGCAAGCGCTGGCCATCAAATGAAAAATAAGGCAGTTCTTGTGGCATCTAAGGCTTATACTAAAAAGGGCCTATTCTAAAAAAAAACTATTGCCAATTCCTCACAACTAATTACAGAAAGAGTGTGGGATAGAGTGTTCAAATAAAGGAAAGGTTTTCACAAATAATAAGTCAGGATGCGATTGCCTTGAGGTCTCCCTTCCCCGCGTTTTAGCACGGGACAAGGGTGGGACTTTGGAGCACATTGCACACTTGAGCCTTTCTAGCACAAGCTGACAGTTTCGTATCAGTTATCAGGTTCTTTGTTGGTTCAGTCTCTTTTCAATAAAAGTCTCTTGCCTTTAAGGCCTGATGCTCTCAACAAACAAACACAAAGGTATTGTTCGACAAACATGTTGGGTGATGGCTTCACCCCTGAGTTCCCCTATTCTGGACGCTCGTCTTGTTCTCTTGTGCTCCACCTTTTATCCCAGTGGGGAAGGGAAAGAGCCATCAGGTGTGTGTGATTCTGGTCAAATGCCTGACTTTGCCTGACACCGGTATTGGGACATGTCAGATAAACAACTCTGGTGTTAGTCCGTTGAGTTTCCTGTTGTGCAAAAGTGTTCATGTGGAAAAAGGACAGGCAATGTTTTGGAATATCCTACATCGTAGGATGGGGAAAAGGTGTTAGAAGGGGGATACCGCTTCTCGCCCGTCGGTGTCCCACTCCCCAAGCACCCTGTATCCAGGTGATCCTCCTTCACTGGTCCACAACTAGGAACTGACAGATCCCCGGGGACTAGCTCGGGATACACCTTCACATTTCTCACAACCCACACATCATTCTAAGTGTTTGATAACCTCCCTCATGGTTCTTCAAATATCACTTTAAATGAGTATTCCACCATACTTAGTAAGTAGTGCAGAGCCTAGAACAGGCAGAATTACGTATGATCCAGTTAGTGAGTGATTAATACAAGTGGAAACTATTTATTTTAATCACCTACTGCTTATATACCTTATACCTTATATGTTAAGCTTAAAACATCCTACATGCTTAAATGACCATTGATCAACCACCATTTTTTATTTATGAACAAGAATTTATTCTGTTTGACTTTCACTAGGCTTTGGCCTTTTCAATAACCCCATTGACTGCCCAATGTGCTCCATGGCTTGAAGACTGTTAAATGTGACTGGATTGTGTCAAATCTTAGGAACCTTCACTTTGTTAAATGTTTATATCTCTTCTATAACAATCACAATGTTATCTTTGGGTTTTCTGACCCTCTGTTTAGGAAGGCATTGACAGAGTCAGGGATTTATTGTTGGGGCCAGAACATGTGCTGCACGTAACTGTTTGTTGGGGGTAGGTAATGTATTGCATTTAGATGGTTTGCTAGGGGTTGGAAATGTATCGCTCTTAGATGGAGTGTTGGGGTAAGAATTGTCTTGCATTATATGCACTTACTCTGCTTTGGCAGACTGGTTATCGTTCAGAAACTCAAGGACTCTGAATGACTGTTGTTTCCCCCCTCCTGTTACCTCCATCCTTGAGCTCTTTGAAACACTTGCATTGTGTATAGGCGCTTTATAAATAAACATTACCATACCACTTAGAAGGATTGATGAGGCAGGAAATGTATCGCACTTAGATGGAGTGTTGGGGGCAGTAAATGTGCTACACTTAATTGGTTGTGAAATGTGTTGCTCCTAACTAAGCATACTAAAATCTCACCATTCTGCAAACTCAGCCTCAAACTGTGAACTGAGAACAGTCATACCTCAACCGCACCACAAACCAAACGCACTGCACAACACCCAACATAAAACCAGACTACGCAAAATCATACCTCAACACCACATGATGACTACCAACCAAAAACGCACCTACATTCAGTGACCAGTTTCTCTGGACTGTAGCTATCAACAGCACAGCAAAGCTCTCTTGCTCTTCTCTTGCTCAATCCCACTAAAAAACACCCCCATTTACCCTTCCATTGCAGATCTGCTAGAGCATCAAGCGGCCATGCAAGTGGCAACAGTGTGCGGTACAACACCGATTAATATTAACATAAACAGTCATCTAACTCTAGTATTTTCTGTTCTTTTACTGATAAATGGGACGTTTTGTTTATTGGACATTTATAAGGCGCCTATGCACAAGTGTTTCCAGGTGCCACAAGGCAAAAAAGGGGGACATAGGAGAGAACAACATCAAATACAAAAACATACAGTTCTACAAGGTCTTGTGATATTTGTACCGTGAAAGTTCAGTGAAACAATAAGTGCAGCAGAGGGGGAAGGTCTGGGTGGTTGGGCAGGGACAAGGGAAGAGGTGGAAGGGGGAAGTGTGAGAGGTGGGGTCCCAGGGGGTGGGCAAGTACAGAGGGAGCTAGGGAGGGCAAGTGCCAGGGTGCAACCAGAGGTAAGGGTAAGCTAGTGTGAGGGTGAGGTAGACCAGAATCAGGCTGTCAGGGAAGGGTGCCAGGGGTCAAGTTCTGGTTCGGTGTGTTGGGGGAGGACTGGTCAAGGATGTCCTGGTCCCCATAGGACTCATAAGGGGCCCGACACAAGTCACAGAGGGACAATTAGCATGGGAGGGGGAGAGCAAAGGAAGAGGAGAAAAGCAGTCTTGAGAAGCTTCTGGAACTTAAGGTCTGAGAGGGGCAGGGAGGCCGTTTCAGAGAGAGGCTTCTGTCGAAGAGAGAGATATAACCCCCACTCTCTGCTTGATAAAACATCTGATCTGATCAGAGTTGGAGCTAGAGAACGGAAGGATTCTAGCAGGGAGGTATTTAGGGAGATAAAGTTCAATGTAGTGGGGTCCCAAGTCCCAGAAGCCTTGTGGATGAAACAGAGGGTCTGGATTTTGATACTTGCAGCCACCGGGAGCCACTGGATATATTTTAGGGCTGGAGGGATTTGTCCCTGGGCTTGTGGCCAAGGATAATTTTTGCAGCCCTATTCTGGATAGGTTGAAGGGGACAAAGGGAGGAAAGAGGCAGATTGAGCAAGAGGTTGTTGTAATAGTCCAACCGAGAGACAAGAGCTGGAGACATTGAGCTTCTGGGGAAAGGTGATAAAAGGGAGAATGCCTCTAAGGAGGTGGAGCTGAAAGTTGGACTTCTTGCCAAGTTCCTTGATGTGAGCGGATGGGACCCAAGGAGGGCAGCAAGGGAGTGGGAGGAAAACAGGGAGCAGGTGTCCCAATGAGGAGGAGCTCAGTCTTACTGGCATTAAGGCAGAGATCATTAGCAGAGCACCCTGCCTGAATAGCAATTAGGCAGTCAGGTATGAGAGAGGAAGGAGAGAAGGTAGAGGAGGAAAGCTTAAAGGAGATCTGGGTGTCATCGGCATAACACTGGAAGTGAGGAGCGGAGGGGGAGATCAGGTGAGCAAGACAGGCAAGGTAGATGTTGAAGAGCCACGGTAATACGATAGAGCCCTGATGGATGCCGCAGGTAGAAAGTCAGGTAGAGGGGAAGAAAAGGGCAAGTTGCACTTGTGAAGGTCAGTTTGAGAGGAAGGCGGTCAGCCCAGTCAGTGCCTGGTCGATGATGCCTAGGGTATAACAGGGACAATTTACTAGGATGGCATGGTTGACCGTGTCAAAGGCAGATGAAAGATCAAGAAGGATCAGAGCAGAGGGAGAGTTGGATTCACAATTTGATAGCAGGTCTTGATGGGTATTCAGGAGATCAGTTTCCATGACTCTGGATGCTCTGAAGTCAGACTGGTGGTCCTGGTGACAGCCAGCGGATTCAGTGTGGTGGGTCAGTTGGGGGATGATCAACTTCTCCAAGAGTTTGCCCAGGAAAGGGGGGGTGGTGATAGCCAAGCAGGAAGGGTCAGCAGCCTGCTGTTTTAGGAGATTGTGCACAAGGGAGTGCTTAAGGGGTTGTGGGAAAGAGCCAGTGGCAAAGGAATGGTTACAGAAGTCAGCCAAGGCATGGGCGAGAGAGGAGATGTTGTCCTCGATAGTTCTGGAAGAGCAGAGGAGCACCTGTTTAGATGAGCTTTCATAGAGCCGACTACATTAGAGATCTCATCCGATGAAATGGGAGACAAGGAGGATAGTATGGAGGGGAATGAGGAGGGGGCAAGGGAGGCAAGAGAGAAGGGGTTGGGGAGAGGTGTAAAGGAGAGTAAGGACAGGCTGTCCTAAGTTTTGGTGGAGATGTAGGAGGCCAGTTCAGTGCAGAGGGCCTGGGAGAGAGCTGGAGAGGAGGAAACTGCAGGAGTATTGGCAAGCTCCTTGCAGATATTGACAAGTTCAGCTGTGTTATTGGCAGCTCCAGAGATGCAGGCTTGGACATGTGCCCTCTTCTTAGAGCTGATGGAGAGTTGATATTGCCTATGGAGCAGGCCGCAGGCCAGTTTGTCAAAGGATGTACTCGATACCTGCCACTTCGGCTCAGCAACTCTGCTCTGAGCTGCCAGGTCAAAGGCATACAAAGAGTAAGCCTTGGAGGCAGGCTCATGCGGATCCTCATGTTGGAGATGGAGAGATGGAGGTTAGCAAGTCCTGAGTCAGTGTAAGAGTCAATAGCAGGGGTTGGAGGGGGAATGAAGGTGGAATTGAATGCAGCAGCTGAAATTTACCTCATCGGTCAAAGGACAGAAGAAACTGGCAGTGCAGGGAGAGATATTGCCAGGCAGCCTGGGAGCTCCAGGTGGTAGGAGAGGAGAGAGTGATCAGACCAGGAGAGCAAAGTAGTTGGAGGGTTGGAGACAGGGATATCTGCGGAGATAAGTGCATTCAAAATATGTCTGGAAAAGTTGGTCGGACTGGAAAGGAAGAATTGTGAGGGAAAGAGTCACAGAGGTTGTGGAAGAGTACAGTTGCTGGATCCAGAGAATCCAGGTGGATGTTAAAGTCTCCAAGGAAGAGAAGTTTGTGGGAGGAGGACAGGAGAGAGGAGGATAAATCAGCCCATTCACAGAGGAAAAGGGTGGTTGGTCCAGGCGGCCTATAGATAGTGGCGAGAGTGAGGTACAGGTTAGGAGAGACAACCAACCTACAGGCAAGAATTTCAAAATTTCAAGGTTTGACTTATATGTATATGATTCTTTCCAAAGGTTACCAATCATGATTCATTTTAAACTTGTTTTCAGTGCTTGAATATATGGAGGATCTTGAAGAGGTGACATATTAACTGGCAAACTTCCTTTTAAGGCTTTCAGTGAGGTATCATAAAAGTTTGATACCCACACTTGTCAAATACTGAGATTGGTATCATTGTTAATCTAATTTTCAAATGTTTATCTGATAATACAGCAATGCTTTCATCCCATGAAAATATTCACTTTGTTGGTGAACTGAACATTTTTGGGGTAATTTTAAGTTTTCCAGTTTGGGAAAATTGCTGCTTAATTCTGTGACCAGCAATTTTCCCAGACCGGCAAACTACAACTTTGCCGCTGGGGGTTCCCTACTTTACCTCCAGACAAGAGCTGATGGTAAATCTAGCCCCCACTGGCAAAAAACAGAGACTTTTTCCTGCATCGGTATTACTGGTGCCAGAAATACCAGTAATACCCTTCATGGAGTACTGTGGGACTCAATAAAATCAGGATTTACTACCCTTTCCACCACCTGTAATATCCCAGTAATTTAGGGATGTCAGGCAGCGAAAACAGGAGGTTAATGTGCCTGTATTCCACTGGAATTACTGACGTGAGACCAGCAAACTTGCAATGAGAGCCTTTGTCATCTCCCCACATTTACAACCCTGACTGGATCATATGGAAATTGATGCACTAACCCAGTTACATGATAATGGTGCTGATGAGGAAGAAGTTGATGTTCCTAATTGTTGATCGGTTCTGTCATGGAATATTGACAGACTGAAAGCAAAACGGTAGACCTAGATCGGTGTTTATTTATTACCAATTTTGATATGCTGTTGCAGGAAACTAGTCCTTTTATGCTGCATGTATAGAGTAAAACATGGAAAGGGCGAAGATTACTTTTTCCACATGCTTTCAACTTCTATTACAGCACATTTTCTTAGATCTGGTTTCCATTCCCTTGGGTTTTTGTTTCTGGATTTCTCTAATCATTTAAGTTCTTATCATATGTTTTTATAATTAGTGGCTGTTAATGTTCATATTAGTAATAATGTCAGCCCCAAATGGCAGTATTGAATGAATGGGAGGTATAAGCTCTTCCCTATATTTCCAACCATAATCCGCATTTAGGTTTGTTATTTTCAGATGTCCTACAAATAATTCATGGTCTGGGATCTATGAAGGCTCCAGGGTTACATGTAAATTGTAGTTGCTTATAGAATCTAGATCAAAATCTCTGGAATGCCTCTTTTATGATATGTAATTTACACTGTCCTCAAATCTAAGATACCCTTATAAATGTGGCTAATGTCTAGCATTTTTCCAATTTTTTAGAAGGGTTTTGGTGTAAATCTCAATGTCATCACCCCATATACATTAGCAATATTTCATACAAGGTTATGAGGCAGTTGTTGCTAAAGTGATTGCAGGATTGGGTTGCAAAGAGAGGCCTTTTGTAAGATTCATAGCTTGGCTTTAGGGAGTCCTTAAGCACCTCTGAACAGTCCCTGAACAATTGAGAAACATTTTGGGGCC
Organism: Ambystoma mexicanum; assembly: GCF_040938575.1. Taxonomy (NCBI): domain Eukaryota; kingdom Metazoa; phylum Chordata; class Amphibia; order Caudata; family Ambystomatidae; genus Ambystoma; species Ambystoma mexicanum. Next base: position 373,828,174 of record NC_090922.1, read on the forward strand.
AAGCTTTGCATTTTATACTTGCCCTACATGGGCTAGTCAATGGCCTTCAACAAAGTCAACAAGCAAATCCTTTTGTTCATTTGTGAAGAAATTCCATCGGTACAGATGTGAAAGCCTGAGTCCTTTTGATTTTCCGAAAGTGAGCTCTGCTAATCAGGCTTCACTTGCTAAATTCTGTAGGAAGAAAAAGTATAGTAGATATGTGTGCTCATGCTGGATTCTGTCTACTTATATCCTGGCAACTGCTATCTGTTTTGGCAATATTACAGCCCTAGAATACGATCAACATTCCAAAAAGAACCTATTGGAATCCAAACTATTCCAACATCCATGGGCTCCCTTTAACAGAGGCTCCAAGATTGAAATCATACCATATGTACCCGCAAGGCCAAGTGGAATTTTGTGTGCATATAGTTGTAAAAGGCTGCTGCTGAACTCTCTCAAAATAGTGGATAAACAATATCATACACTGTGACCCCTTCCAGATCACCGGTATAGTGATCACGGTGTCCCAAAGGCACTTGATCCTTGATCCCCAACGGTAGAGGATCCCTGAATTTCCATATTGGATGGAGAAAGGCAAAGCAAATTCTACTATCTCACCCGGGATTGTTCCTAAAAGAGTATTTCAAAAAAGGAAGCAGGCACTCCTCTCCAGAAAGAACATGGCATGATAACCTGTTCTGAGATGAGAGTTTGCAGCACACGCTTTTTGCTCACTGTACCTTTCACAGATGGGAAATATCCATTTGCATAGCCCGGCCCCTATCCACTGCTGAAGCCACAGCTCCTGCATTGAGGACCTGGCCCCGTCCTGAGAGCAGAACTCCGGAGCTCTGCTGCCTTGCTGGACGGCCCCTCCTTGTCCTCAACCCCCCAGGGGCCACTGATTACTCCGCGGCAGGAGCCGTCTGAATCTTCAGCCCTCCATACCTCGTTGCAACGGCCGCCGGAGTTGCGCCGCCTGATATGAGCACAGCCCCCTGCCCCGAGCCCTGTCACCTTGCTACCGTGCCTGCGCAGTGCTGACCCCGCCGGCGGCAGGGCATCATGAGCCGGGAGGTGAATCCCCCTCGCCAGCGGCCCGCTCCAACGGCTGCACGTCCGGGCCCCTCCTCCCTGCGGCTCAAGGCGGGATCCGGAGACGGCTAGGGGGACTTAGCAGGACACAGGATCCCGCATCATCCCTGCTTCAGGTGAGGAGCTGGGGGGCTATTTGCAGCGCACCCTTCACCCCCTCTCTCAGCGCTCCTGGGCCGGGCATGCACCTTCACTCCTACTGGCCCCAAAAACCCTGCACTGGCAGGCTGGACTGCCCTCTGCTGCTTCACCAGCACCCCTGTGTCGCCCCACCGCCCCAAGTGCTCTCCTGGCATGGGGGACCGCTTTGGGCCTGATCACCTGCATACACCAGGTTCCCTCTACAGCGACATCCTTCTCTCACGGCATCTCTGCGCTCTGGTTGTGCCTGCACATTGGAAGCGCAAACTGCCCACTCTCTCTGGATCACAAATCCACATTCAAGGTACTGTACCAAGTACCTCACTTCAGAGTGCTCAGTGGCGTACTCTCCACCTTCTCTGGCTACACTACCTGAGACTGATTGACTCTCTCTATCCGCAAGCTGCTCAAGCACCTGGCGGGCCCTACACCACGGCATCCTCCTGCCCTCTTCAATGTGCCACCCTGGGCTATATTAACTTCCACCACTGGAGAAAGCTGGTGGATCTCCCGAGCCCCGCAACAGGCAACTCCATTGTGTCGCGGCACATCTCACCCTACACTGCGTCCCGACTGGCCTGCTTCCGGCTGCGCCTCGGCGCCCGCTCATGATACCTGGGGCGGTGACTCATCCCTGTCAACACAGCTGGCATCCGAATGGCAATGCAACTCTGAAAACTATTTAACGCTAAGCCCCTGCACCTCTGATCTGCCACCTGGAGTGACGGTGAGCCCTCTCCCCCTACCGTTTATGTGCAAGTGTCGCCAGAAGATATATCTCTCAGCAACTACACGGCCCACCATGGTTGGCTCCGGCCTACTCCACTACTCTCTTGCAATATGTCAAACAGATCACGCGGTGCAATAAAGTGGGAGCAATTGTTGCAATTGAAATTATATTATGCCTCATATCGCAGTATTTGAATGTGTATTGGCCTACGCCAAGTTGTCTAAAATATCATGTAAATAGACTCCGCGGCAAGGTCTTGACCTTAACGAAAAATTGTGTAAGTCGCCATCTTGGATTTAACTGCCATTTTAGGTTCTCTTGTAAAGTGGAAGTCACCCTGAACATCAAAATGGAGGCCGAATAACATTCTGAGTGAGAATCTGGCATTTGGGACCTCCGCACACACGAATAATTAATATGCCTGCAGGCCACTTGTCGGGGTCGCGAACTGAGACCTTGTCCTATCACTGACCTATGTGTAAATGAACAACTGTATCAGCGGAACTGATCAAAATGCATACATTATAGGATTGACCTGGCAAGGAACCCTAGGCCTGGTCCCAAGAATGGTTAACCCGCGAGGGGGTTGGCCAAGGGCTGGATAAAGGAAATAAAAGCCCAAGTATTCCAATGTACGGTCTCTCTACTAATGCATCGAACCTTCGTTGAAGTTTGTTACGTTACTCTGAGAGCCGAATAGCTATCCCTTTGTCAATTGACTTTTGGTAACTGTTGTAGCTTTTAAATAAAGCACTTGTATGTTCTTTGTAACCTGTGTTGGTGTGTTTCTTTGGGCTTCCCAGCCTCATATACATTTTTATGTTTTCACAGTTGGCGCCCGAATAGGGACCCTCAAGATTGATGCCGGATCATTGAAGGTTGACGCAGACTATCGAACCGGGATCGGACGGTGTGATTCTGCGGGCCCGACCGAACGAGACGCGATACCTCGGCAGCGCTGCACGATCCGATCCTTGGACGATAGTCGTGTGGTCTGACACAGCATCTTGACGAGGGTCCATTTTTGAGGCGGGCAGATTTGTCGAAACCACCAAACACAAGGTAAAATTCGTTAGGTAAGTTCTTTGATAAACCGTACGGTCCTCCTTAGGTTTGGTCAGTTGCAGTCGTGACCCAGCTCTTAATTTAACCCTGACAATTTGAATTTGGCGTATTGTATCTGCAGACACAATTATTGACCAGGTAACACCAATTTTTTGTGAAATGCCTGGGAAATTGTCTAGCTGCTTTAGGGCTGTGTTCCGCAGCGATCGACAATCTTATGAATTTAGCCGCCCGGCACCACAGGAGAGGTCGCCAGAATGTACTATGTACTGTAAGTATGGCATTGGTAGTATAGTATTTAATGATATTTGGCACAGACAGACCAGACATGCCTCTGAATTTCAGTGGCCAATCAATGGCAGTTTTGAGATCCGCCGTATTGAATACCTAGAATCGGTCTTGCTAAAAAAGAAGGCTAGACCTGCAGCCTTTGATGTTTTACAGAATTGGAAAAAAGAAGCGTTACACAGCTTAAAAGTAGGGATAAACATGCACGCCGTCATGAAACAAATGCCGAAAAAGCGTTGTTATATGATAAAGAAAAACATTCAGAATCAGTTAAAAATATGGATAGGGCTTTTTCACTTGGAATCCAGACAATTTACCCCTCTAAAGATTTTCATGTTTCCGAAGAATTTATTGAAAAATTGTTAAACGAACGCAGGCCTGGTGCCTCTGCGCCGCCTCCGTATGATCCTTTCTTGGGCACTCTGCCCATTCCTGCTGTTGTTCCTGCTGTTATTCCTGTTCCTCCTGTACAACCTATTGTTCCTATTCCTCTAGTTGTTGTTCCTCCACCTATCGCACCGCCCCTTCCTTCTGCACCGATAGTTGCACCTTTATTAAATTTACCTGCACCTCCGCTCCCCAGTGGTCCCGTATTGACTGAAGTTGATCAAGGTGCAGGATCAAAGATAGTCACTCGTAATACTGTTTCTGCAAATAAGAAACAGGAATTGTTTGCATGGGCTAAGCACTGTATGGAGAAAGGTGATCAAATTAATGTTTTTTCCACATTATCTAATTTGAACAGTTTTCCCGAGAAAAATGTTTTTATCGAAGGCTTGGGAACTCATTTATGTGTGATGTGGGGTAGATTACAGAATTCGGATCTTCCACAAGGGGTGAGAGATCTAAATGCTTTGGCACTTTCGAGGGACACAGAGCAGAAAGTACATGGTCATGTTGAAAGATTGTTTGAGTATAGGAGGGACTATGAGAAAGCACAAGATGAGGATGATGAAGAGGACAGTGTGTATGTACAGAAACGGTTCCTTCCGTGTCGTAGATCGGCACCTGAGGAAGTACGAATTTGTACCAAAGATGCGATTCGATGGATCTCGGATTCATCGATTCCGCCAGATGAAGTATATGACACGTATAGTCAGTATACAGTAGAAATGCAAAGAAAGGTAATTCAGGTAATGGTACAGTACCTGCAAGAAGAATGTGTAAGAAAGAAGGTTAGTTGCCCCATAGAATTGTTGGGGATTTGTAAAAGGGCTTTTTCGCCCGACACTTCTTCGGCTGCCCTAGCGCTCGACCTGGCTCTGTTGCTTAGTAAGCGGCCGGAGGTACTTATATCTCAGTTGCCTATGAGAGAGGTTCCTCCGACCTTTGTCCCAAAGGTTGAGATTCCCGCCAACGCTGGGACTGGTGCACCAGCTGTGGATATCCCTGCACATTATGTATCGCAATTCTTTAACGTCCCGTTTTCACGACAGGAAGTGAACACTATTAGACAATCAGTTCCCGATATCAGGAAATACCCGACGGGGTTTTACAAAGAGATAGAGTCCGTCTTACAGTCCTCTGTGTTCACCTTAAGTGATATTGACTCGCTATTCCCTGTACTCCTACCCGTAGATGTATGGAAGCAGGTTCGGACAATAGACGATGTGCCAGGGTTGGGAGATACGTGGGCTAATATGATTAGGATTGATGGGGAAAGACCAGCAGGTGAGAAACCACCACAGGTAATACTTACTTTGCCTGATAGAATTGTCGCAAAATTAAAAACTATAATTCCAGAGAAAAGAATTATTTGGGACAAGCTTACGGCCTGTGTTCAAGGGAAAACTGAAGGCACCACCGAATTCTTTAATAGATTCGAGCAGGTATTTTCTGACTTCAGTGGGCAGGATTTGGGTACAGAGTCTGGGAAAAGGTTGTTTGTGGACAAATTTGTGCGTGGATTGTTGCCCGACATCCAGTCACAGATTATGTCCTCTGAGAGCGCTTGGCAGGCAAAATCTCAATCTGAGGTTTTGCACATGGCCCAGTATTATGAGAACTGTGTTAATAATGAGAAGGAGAAAATAGAAAAGAGGAAAGGAGACTTGAAAACCAAAGTATTATTACAACAAATTGTTAGAAACCCCAGAGGAGGCATGACACAGACCAGAGGTCAGTATGTCCCAAAAGGAAATGCTCCTTTGGGTTCTGTGAATATTAATCAATGTGCTTATTGCCGCCAGGAAGGTCATTGGCGAGCACAGTGCCCCGTCCTTCGACAAAGGTCAAACAGTGCATTTGGGAGTATGGGTAGACGACCGAGGAGCCGCCCTGGAGCAGGGGGCCCTGATAGAGGTCAGTTTTTGCAAGATCCTCAGCAACCTTTTTCACGGGAAAATCAGACCTCGAGTGTGGACTCGAGGAACATATTTGATCACACATCTGCTGCCTACCTTTCTGAAGAGCTTCCTTCCGACGATACTCTATTTCATTAGGACTGCCCGAAGCAGGGTTTGGAAACTTCACCTATTCCCGTTAATCATAAAGCCCCCTACGTTGAATTATTAGTAGGGAATAGGAAACACCAGTTTTTGATTGACACTGGAGCACAGAAGTGCTCCATTGATCATTCTCGGGTTCCAAACATTCCACTGTCTGGGCAAACAAATGTTTCCGTAGGGTTTTCTGGCATACCAATTGTTTGTCCGGTTTCTTCACCGGTGTCTGTTCCTTTGGGTCCCTTTACGGACCATTGCCCTTTTCTTCTGACTTCGAACTGTGGAGAGAATTTGCTGGGGTTGAATTTGTTAAAGAAATTGAATGCAGTAATTCATTGTTCCTCTGATGGAGTACGGCTGACGGTTTCACCACAGCAACTTCCTAATTCTCAGTTTCTGATTCGACCTTTACCTCCTGAGTTTAGCATTGTCCCGGAATGTTTATGGGCGGTTGACGACAATGATGTCGGGGTACTACAGATTGAGCCTGTTAAAATAGTTTTGAAACATGGAGTAAAACTACAACGCATTCCGCAGTATAAAATATCAGTTGAGGGCGAGCGTGCTTTAAAATGCATTATGCCTCATTACGACCCAGGCGGTAAGTTACCGCCTGGGTCGTACCTTTACCACCATGGCGTAAACTATGTTTACACCATGGTGGTTGGCGGACTTACCGCCCCATTCCGAGGTTGGCGGGGCGGTAAGTCCCCAATCCCCATTTACCCTTCCCCATTCCCATTTTTGCCCCATAGGACATAATGGGAGTGGGGAAGGCGTTAATTACGCCACCGTAAATTACGGTGGCGTAATTAACATCAAGGTCCCTTAGCGCCATGGATTTTAACACCTGGTGTTAAAAGCTCCATGGCGCTAAGGGACCTCGGAATCAGGCGGTAAGGGTCGGCGCTGTTTACGCCGCCGTAAACCCCTTACCGCCTGAGTCGTAATGAGGCCCATTGTCTCTGATTTTGTGCATCGTGGGGTGATCGAGGAGATTACAGGTAGTTTGTGTAACAGTCCGATCTTGCCTGTATATAAGAAAGGCGACAATGCAATCCCATACCGGTTCATAATTGATCTTCCTGCTATTAACAGAGTTGTCGCCCCACAATTTCCAATTGTGCCTGATGTGACGACGATATTGACAATGATCCCTGCTACGGCTACGCACTTCAGCGTTGTGGATTTAAAAAACGCTTTCTTTAGCATCCCTATACATAACGAAAGTAGATATTTGTTTGCGTTCACCTTGGGGGGACGCTCATTTACATTTACTAGGGCACCTCAAGTGTATACTGAAAGTCCAAGCATTTATAGTAGAGCTTTGAAAGAGCAGCTCGACACCCTTGAATTGCCACCTACTTGTACACTGCTTCAATATGTCGATGATTTGCTTTTGTCTGCAGATTCTGAAAATGCTTGTAAAGAAGGCACTATACTGTTGCTTGTTCATCTAGCCAAAAATGGGCATAAAGCTTCGCTCAAAAAATGTCAATATTGTTGTCAGGAGGTCGCCTATTTAGGGTACCTCCTGTCAAAGGAGGGGAGAAGATTGACACCTGAAAGAATAAAGCACATTTCCGGCATGTCTGTTCCAAATACACAGAAGGAAGTCAGAGCCTTAATAGGTATGGCTTCTTACTGTAGGTTGTGGATCCCGAACTTTTCGCTAGTGATAAAACCGATGTTGGCTTTGACGAAGAAGGGCATTTCTCTGCCACTGCCATGGAAATCGGAACATCAACGATCATTTGAGCTTCTCAAAACCGCGTTATGCTCTGCACCGGTTCTGGGTACTCCAAATTATGACAAGGCCTTTGTGTTGTTTGTGCATGAATGTGATGGATGTGCTTTGGCTGTGTTAACACAGGAACACGGAGGGAAGAATAGGCCGTGCGGCTACTACTCCTCCGCCCTTGATCCTGTCGCATGCACTTTTTCAAGATGTTTGCGAGCTGTCACTGCTGCTGCCGCGTCTGTAAAACAGAGTGAGGGAATGGTCCTAGGCCATGATTTGATTTTGATGGTACCTCACTCTGTAGATATCCTATTGAACAAAACCCAAACGCAACACCTCACCTCTGCACGGTTAACAAGGTATGAACTAATTCTGTTTGCCCCGCACATTCAAATTAAGAGGTGTTGTGTTCTTAATCCGGCTGAACTCTTACCTTTCCCGCAAAACACTGTTTGCGGTGACGAAGAATTACATGACTGTCTGTATACCACTGAGCAAGAAACAAAGGGCAGGATAGATCTTATAGATACTCCTTTGGACAATGCAGAAGGGGAGCTGTTTTGTGATGGCTCCTGCTTCAAACTCTCAGATGGTACATCTACAGCTGCTTACGCAGTTACTACATTGAGTAAAGTTGTTGAAACTAAGAGAATTTCGCATAACTCCGCGCAGGCCGCAGAGATTATAGCATTGACCCGAGCTTGTGAACTCTCTGAAGGGCGTATAGTAAATATATACACCGATAGCCAGTACGCCTTTGGGGTGGCTCACAACTTTGGGAGGCTCTGGTCGGAAAGAGGGTTCCTGACCTCACATGGGACCAAGATTCAGCATGGCCCCTTGATAGTGCAATTGCTCTCGGCACTCTCACTCCCTAGGCAGTTAGCGATCATAAAGTGTGCAGCCCATCGTAAGGTCATAGATGATGTGGGAAAAGGGAACGCTTTTGCGGACCTGATAGCAAGGCAAACGGCCACAGACCTTAGCATGGACATGTATGCTTTGAGGGAAATACAAGATGCTTATATACTGGATGAAGGTATTGGGTCTGTGCGAGATATTCAAACTGATGCCACAGCAGAAGAATCTAAAAGGTGGGCCGAAGGAATGGGGAAACTAGATGATGATGGGTGTTGGGTGGATACATCTGAAGGAAAATGGTTGCTCCCTGATTCATATGTACTGGCAATGGTTACGATGGCACACGGTCCTACACATGTGTGTGCCCAGCAGATCACGAAAATGTTAGAACAAGTTTGGGTGAATAACAAGATTCTGGAGACTGCAAAAAGACATGTTCGAAATTGCATGATCTGCTTACAGCACAATGTGGGTAAGGGGACAGTAACTCCAAGGGGAAGTTTTGGGCCCCCTTCTGTTCCCTTCGAAGTCATTCCCTTTGATTTTATTGAGATGGAACGATGTAACAATCTGAAATATGTTCTTGTAATTATTTGTGCCTTCAGTAAATGGGTCGAGGCTTTCCCCGTTAAAGATGCTACCGCCATGACCACTGCAAAGATTATGGTAAAAGAATTCTTTCCTCGATTTAGGCTCCCAAGGGTAATTTGGTCGGATAATGGTCCTATTTTGTTGCAGCAGTAATTTTGCAGACATGCACAGCTTTACGTATTGAGAAACGATTTCACTCAGCTAGACATCCTCAAAGTGCTGGGTTGGTGGAAAGACATAATGGTATCTTAAAGAATAAGCTTGCAAAAACATGTGCCGATACCAAACTGAAATGGCCAGATGCCTTACCTATTGTATTATTGGCTATGCGTACCACACCTCAAACTAAGACTGGGCTTTCTCCATTTGAGGTAGTGATGGGGAGACCTGCTAACATTTGTGGTCTCCCAAAACCTAAAGCCCTGAGTGAGGTGGAAAATGAATTGCTCGTAGACTACTGTAACCAGTTAACTAAAAACCTGTATTTCATTTATCACCAGGTGCACTCAGCTTTACCTGTATGGTTCACGGGCCCAGGACACGATATACAGCCTGAAGTTGGGTCCTAGTGAAGGCCTACGAAAGGTCTTCCTGTCTCGCTCCTCGTTGGAATGGACCCTACCAGGTGCTGTTGGTCACCCGGACAGCAGTGCGGGTGGCGGGGAAGAAACACTGGATCCACGCGACGCATGTCAAGAAACTTCATCACCCGACGCCACACGTTACAGAAGAAGCAGAACCCCTCGCTGATGCTACAGTCTCTGATCTTGGAGTAGCAAACAACGCTGTGAGTGCGTCGGAGAATCTCTCTGAGCCCGTGGAGCTTGGGGAACAATCCATTTCGTCTCCGCACTCTTTTGAAAAATCACTTCCGAAAAACACTGTTTCAAGTTCTGCGACTTCCGTCGCCTCCGATACGTCGCTTCCCTCAGGAAGTGAAGACACCTTATTTTCGGACCAAACAATCTTTGGTACCACCAGGTACAACCTTCGACGAAGAAAATAGAACTACGGCACGGGTTTTCCGTGCATTTGGAAAAAAGGAAGTGATTGGAAGTTTTCTTTTGTATAAGAAAGTTCCTGGTGAACAAAAGGGATTCTGCCGGCTAGGGTTGGGAAGGACTAAGAAATCGCGCGACCGTAGCATCGCCAGCAACGAACATTGGGGTCGTCGATTGAGGAACTACAATGCCTGCCACCTCCACTGCTGCTCCCCGCACTGGACTTGTGAATAAAGGGGTGACCAACTTGGACAATGAACAATGTGCCTGGGCCCCGAAAACGTACTGCTGTGTTTTGATCATGATAATTGTTATTTTTGTAATTACCGCTGTAGGACTTTGGTACTTTGAAGAAATCTATCCTCTAAAACCTCTACTACCGACCGAGATTGTACCAACTGCTTTGACTCCCTCTGTACACCTTCACACTCTGTCCCCTAGAAACTCTCAACATAGACCAAAGTATCATAACAACACTCTAATGATAGTAATGAATGCAACACATGCCATTTTTAATAAGAGTAATTGTTGGATTTGCACTCATTTACCGCAACATGGGAACAAGGGACTAGGATGGTATATTCACCCTTTACCTTTACGACTGCTTGCTATGCCTCTCTTAGAGCACTATTCTTTGGCCGTTGGAATGATAGCATCTCAGGGAACTTTGATGGAACTAATTTGAATGATTTCAAGAAACGTGAATTAACTCCCCTGGGATGCTCGCTTTTTGCAAATAGAAGTAAACCTAATGTCGCTTCTATTAGGCCGTCTGATAAACTGTCTCTTCCTTTTCAAACTTTAATTTCCTTTAAAATGGCTCCGATAGGCAATAAGGACGCCGTGCCTCCTTCCTACTCTATAAATCATAGCCCTGACTCGGTCCCCTTTTGTGTACAAAGAAACGGCACTTGGCCAATGGGAGATTTTGAAGGTTGTATGAACATTGTAAATTTGACTGGAGAAAACAGGCCTCTGTATGTAGGGGGGCCTGTATATTTTGTTTGTGGTAGTTTAGCATTTCCCTGGTTGCCCAAAGATTGGCAGGGAACCTGTTATTTAGGAATCCTGTTACCCGGGGTATTTGTAGCTAGTACATTAGAGGTTTCTAAGGCTCGCCAACGGCGGGACAAGAACGGAGATACCCCTGGGCAAGTATTGAGAGATATAGCAAAATCAGTTGTGCCCTTTTGGGGACAAATAACAAACTCTGAGAACATTAGGGGATTAGCAAGGGTACTGGAGAGAACGATCAACCGGACCACGGACATACTCTACAATATGACATTAGAACAAAAAGCAATAAGATTGGTAGCACTCCAAAATCGGATGGCATTAGATGTCATTTTGGCGGAACGAGGTGGAGTATGCAAATTGGTGGGGTCCGCTTGCTGTGTTTTCGTACCAGATTCCTCGCCGACAATTTTTAAAGCAATACAGAACTTGCATATTCTTAGTTCTGAAGTACATATCCCTGTAGGAGATTGGAATCTTAGCACCTGGTTCTGGGATTTTTTACGATCTTGGGGTTGGAAGGTGCTTTCTGTTATTCTAGTTATTTTGGGGATCCTGCTATTCCTTTGTTGCTGTTTTCAATGTCTTCCGAGTATATGTGGAATGCTAGGGGGATGTTGTGCCCAAGCAGTGAGCACAATAGGGCATAGAATATATGCCCCAGATAGAGCATCCAAAGAGTTTGTGTTACAAGAAGTTCTGATGAACGACCTAATGGCTATAGATATTACAGACAATGATTCGGGATGTATGGATGACAGCACATGGAGTTATTTGCAAAAGTATTAGAAATGATATTAGCACTTGGCATAGGCCAAAAGGAGGGTCTGTTGGAATTGAAATGATATTATGCCTCCTATCGCAGTATTTGAATGTGTATTGGCCTACGCCAAGTTGTCTAAAATATCATGTAAATAGACTCCGCAGCAAGGTCTTGACCTTAACGAAAAATTGTGTAAGTCGCCATCTTGGATTTAACCGCCATTTTAGGTTCTCTTGTAAAGTGGAAGTCACCCTGAACATCAAAATGGAGGCCGAATAACATTCTGAGTGAGATTCTGGCCGTTGTGACCTCCGCACACACGAATAAATAATATGCCTGCAGGCCACTTGTCGGGGTCGCGAACTGAGACCTTGTCCTATCACTTACCTATGTGTAAATGAACAACTGTATCAGCGGAACTGATCAAAATTCATACATTATAGGATTGACCTGGCAAGGAACCCTAGGCATGGTCCCAAGAATGGTTAACCCGCGAGGGGGTTGGCCAAGGGCTGGATAAAGGATATAAAAGCCCAAGTATTCCAATATACGGTCTCTCTACTAATGCATCGAACCTTCGTTGAAGTTTGTTACGTTACTCTGAGAGCCGAATAGCTATCCGTTTGTCAATTGACTTTTGGTAACTGTTGTAGCTTTTAAATAAAGCACTTGTATGTTCTTTGTAACCTGTGTTGGTGTGTTTCTTTGGGCTTCCCAACCTCATATCAATGTTTTCACACAATGGACAAGTATGCCAAAACTGTTCCCAGACCTGAGAAGGGAAGCTCTGCTTCAAGACATGATGACTCAGAGCCACCACCTGACCCCCCCAGCCCGACTTGACAGCAATGATGGAGACCATGGCAAAGAACTTCGTCTCATTCCATGAGAAACTCGACAACATCAATGCAAACGTGGACTCCATGAGAACCAAACTAGACCAACACGGGACTAGACTAACTGAGGCGGAGACCAGAATCGGGCTCAACGAGGACGGGGTGCATTCCCTACAGAACACAGTCTCTGATCTGGTGTGGGACATGAAAAAAGTTAAGGCGAAATCCGATGATTTAGAGTCCAGATCCCGAAGGAACAATATCCGCATTGTTGGGGTTCCGGAGTCCACCCTTAATGGTAAAATGGAACTGGCTATTGAAAAACTCCTCAGGGACCTCCTGGATAACCCCCAACTTTCACCTTTCTTCACGATCGAGCGTGCTCACCAGGTGCTGGGCTGTATGATCTATGGTGCTCTTTGCACCAATCTACTAGCTAAGTTGGCACACGGCAGTGGCGACCCCCGCCAATTCTGGCAGGTTATTATTGGTTGTGCCCCAGTTGGGCAGATGGGCAGGCGTTGCCTTGTTGGGTATGGCATGCCTGCGTGTTGTTTTTGGGTGGGTACTATTACACTGCTGGGTTGGGGTGGGCAGTGAGGGTGGTGGGGTTACAGTTGGGGAATGTTACGTTAAAAATGGCAGGACAACGGTGGCTTTAGGTGCAAAGGGGTACTGCAGTGCATCAGCAGCTAATACATGGCCGATAATTGATGGCATGCACTACTGGGACGTTCCATAAAACTGTATCATGGCCATTAGACTAATGTCGTGGAACATCCAGGGGTTAAGCAACTTCACGAAAGCCCGTAGGATAACAGCATACGCCCAGATGCACGGGATTAAAGTACTTTCCCTATGCCCTTGCCCACCTCTCACTATCCTTGGCACCGACATGGGGCGCCAACAAGTTTTATACCAAATACTCCTCCCAGTCCAGGGGAATCCTGACCCTGATCCACAAGTAGGTGGAGTTCTCCCTGCGCACAAGCTACATAGACCAGGGGGGTAGATACGTGATCATTCACTGCCTGCTCGCTAACACAGAGTGTCTACTGGTGAATACATACGCCCCAAATACAGATGCCCCTGAATTCTTCGACGAAGTAACCACCCTACTCATGAGATACATCGGGGTCCCAATCATTGGGGAGGGGACATGAATCTGATCTTAGATAACGACCTGGACAGATCGGGCACCGCTAGCAGAGCTACGTCCCGAGCCGCCCACCGACTCCATACACACATGGCCACAATTGGTTAGAGCGATGCCTGGAGAACACTCCACCCACTCGCCAGCGACCATACATTTTACTCCTCCATACATGATAGCCATTCCAGAATTGACCTATTCCTTATATCAGCCGGGCTAATGGGGAAAACTTTGGACACACAGATACTAGCACGCACTCTCTCGGA